>NW_028281260.1:1027500-1222500 GCF_059751285.1 Brachycentrus maculatus | reverse complement strand
TATATATATATATATATATATATATATATATTTTTCGAAAAAACTTTTCGAAAAAAATAATATTCTTATCACGTACATTTCCTGTACACTTTCAGTTATAATGCGTATACATCTCTATATCGAGTATCGGTTGGTTCCGAGCCCTGATTATTTATTGGATTTTTATAATCTATTTTCTCATATAACGTGATAAAAATAAGGTCTCCATTTGCCGTGTGTGGAGTATCGGCGTATCCGAGTCAATATTTTTTCTTATTAACTTCGTATCGAGTGAATGTCTAACATTAACGTCTTTTTTTACTATGTGTTGGTCCAATAAAGAAGTTATTTATGAATGCTCGCAATGATTCTTTGAGAGTTGTATCAAATAACAAATATAATTGATAATGATAGAAATAAGAATTTCTTTGACCCCTATCTGCGCAGAGCTATCGAATGTTATATAAGAGGAAAAAATGTATTATTTTAATGAATGTTTTCAATGTTGGATAAGTATCTCCAATGGTGAATTAGTATCCCAAATGAAAACCTGATTAAGAAATTAAATTTATATTTTCATTTTATTTTACCTTGAATCGAATCTAAAAATATGATGACGTTTCATTACTTTGGGCATAAACATATTCCAATGGAAAAAAATATAAATGGGCTAACATAACACATATTAATCACAGAATGATTAGTTTTAATAATAATAATATAATAAAACCCTTATCCGCACCCCAATGGTACATAGAGCACTGTGTCATATAAACGCAGTGTTATCTTGATCGTTTACACATGAAGGAAAGGTGATTAGCCATCCGCTTCAGGTACCAGTCCATCGTAATATTGAATAAATATTACAGTGAAAAAATCACTTATATTTATTTTACCCCCCTTGGGAATCGAACCCGGGACCTCCAGAACGGTAGCCGAGCGTGCTGACCATTACACTACGGAGGCGGACAAAATTATTAGTTTTACGATTAGTTTTACGTAAATATTTTCACAAAAATATAAAATTTTGAGACGTTGATATTTTTGAAATCCGTCGGTTCATTTTTAAGTGGCTTAGAGCTTCTAGTGGATTTTATTTTTATTTTCGAAGCTTACATGGAATAAATTCAATGAAAGGATATATTGGTAGATGACAAACAAATTATCGTAACAAATGTTTTACGAAAATTATTGGTATTTCATAACCTTTATTGAAAAATAATATTAGTTTTCATAAAATAGACTAAAATTTTTTTAAAATTAATTTCCAATATCACTGACCATTTTTTCTGTTATGTTAAGACTAAGAAAAGGAATTGTTAAGACTAATTCCAAAAGAAAATTCGACCACTATAATTGATATTTTAAAAAAAGATTCGTACTATGCTCTACAGATATGCAGTGCAAATAGTTTACTTCAAAGTATTATTCAAAATAAATATTTTTATATTTTGTAAAGACAAAATAAAACTTTTATTCAGTAATATTTGCATCGGTTCAAATTAACAATCTTGCTTAAAACATAAAATAATATATTCTAGCAAAGTTGGTTCGTAACAATATTGAACATCAATATTTTGATTTTAAAAATACATTAATATCAAATTAATAATTCAATATTTAATTCAATGTTATTTATAAAATAAAACTCAAACGTTGTTTTTACCACTTTGATTTTGGTTATTTTCTACAACTGGTTGTACATATCCATGACTGAAGGTGACAAGATGCTTAATGAAACCTGTTGGATTAAAGTATCAGAAGTAATAGGGGTTAAAAACTTTTTATTTTATAAATTTCATTTGTGAGTATGTGTGACAAGTATTGGTAAAAAACATTTAAGAGACGTCATATTACTGATTTTTAACTTATATGATAAAAATTGTTTAAAATTATATCAAATATTGTTTGGCATAAATATCTGACTTAATTTGGTCAGTATTGGTCAAAAACATTTAAGAGACATCATATTACTGATTTTTAACTTAAATGACAAAAATTCTTTAAAATTATATCAAATATCATTTGGCATAAATATCTGACTTAATTTGGTCAGTATTGGTCTAAAACATTTAAGAGACATCATATAACTGATTTTTAACTTAAATGACAAAAATTCTTTAAAATTATAACAAATATAATTTGGCAAAAATATCTGACTTAATTTACACAACCAACGATATATCCTGTTGAGGAATGGCTGGCGGAAGTGAATATGCATAGATAAGACGACATATGGGCATTGTATTCCAATAAGTGCCTTCATCACCATGTTACCCATGAGATATTGGAGCCGTGGGGGATGTGCTGAGGTACATCTCCGTTTCCGGAACATTCTACCGGAATCGACGTTGTTCTATGAGATCTCTGGGCTGATACGATCTAACATGTTTTGTTTTATTATCAAATCGATTGAATAGGATTAAAACGATGATTTAATTTTTGTGCAAATACATCGAAATACAGTTCCAAACAAAAATTTTGTTTTTAAAAATAAATAAAAGTATATCAATAAAAGTATTAATAAAAAATATGTTTTCCACAATATTTTATTTATTGTTTCAGCATTTACATTGTGGTATGACACGATGAAATTGAAAAGAAAACACTAATTTTTTTACCAGGTGAGTTACATTTATTTTATTTTAACGACTAGTTTCGGTAGCTATGCTGTGCTTTCAGTTTATATTTAGACCTGAAGATGGAAGCTCCCGAAACTAGTCGTTTAAATCAAATAAATATATATATTTTTTTCATTTCTCATCAAAGATGACGAAGAATATGGAAGTCTGGGCATTTACGGGACTGACAACCGTCATGGTTTAAGTGATCACTTTACATACGTGTAACATTTACCAATTCTACCCATTATTGACAATCACAGTACTCAAATTCTTGGAAGTTTATATATATGAACCAATTTTGAAACATTATTCTTGAATCACTAGAACTTCACTAGAGATATCTATTGGTGAGATAAAAATAAGCCTTTAATTGAGCAGAAACTCTTTTGTTAGTATACATGTGAGGTCTGAATCCTGGATTATAATCACACACACGAGAAACGCCAGAAAATGTCATTTTCATTTTTATTATTTAAGCTTATAATTTGACCAGATAATTTATTTCCAACATTTTGAGTGTGTCTAAATACTTGTTCATAAAATCTGAACCAGATTGAATCAGATTTTGTGAACAAGTATTTGGACACACTCAAAATGTTGCAATTAAATATAAGTCAAGTGGTAAAAAACAAGTGTTTTCTTTATATTTCATAATACATGATTTTACAGAATATTTCATATTTTAGTCCATCGGTTTAAAAATGTATTTGTTTCTTTTTTAGGAGAGTAACTGCATCAGAAAGGATACAATTTTATAAACCGCTATCAAAGCATTATTTGTAAACTTACACACATGCATTATAAGTCTGCTTATGACCAAAATGACAGCAGGATCGAATCTAGAAGCTTTGAGTCAAGTCCGCCTAACCACCGAATTCATTAAAATTTCAAATATTTACATACGTTTTCATATTTAAATTAAATTACTCTCAAACCCATATTCAAAGTTGTACGTGTCTTTTAGCAAAACACGTGGTTGAACTATCAAAGGCTCAATTATGTAAGGTGTAGATTTTAAGCACAGGTTAGCGGAACTAATTTACGCAAGTAGCAAATAGTTGCAGTCCCCGAGGAGTACGTTTAGCGTGATCGTCATGTCTTACGTAATATCGGGTAGGATATTATATAAAGCTTTTGCGTTAATTTATTGTTAATTTTCTGGTCAGGTAACTTTTCACTCTTTCTGTATTTAATTAGCCAGTTACATTTAGGCAATCCAGTTATTATTCTGGTGTACAACTATTTTCAATTTATAGGATTATTACTTAATCATAAGAAAACAAATTTACAGTAGTATATGTAAAATATGAATGTATTATTTTTAACTCACTTTATAACTATCACGCTGCTTCACCGCAGGGGTAGGTAAAAAAACGCCAGAACGTCTTTGCAAACATTCTTCGCCTCTTCCACGTTTATAGATCTCCTCATACATACCCGCCGATTATTTCGACTCCTACCTAACCGTTTTCAAGTATTTGACATACCTGATCGTGCCAAGTTTTTTTCCTACATTATTCGCCTCATAAATTTGTTTTACCGTTCTTTTCTCATTTATTAGTTCCACATGTCCAAACCATCTTAACACACCTTTTATGCAGTGCCTTTTGCACAATTTGGTGTAAAAAACGGTCGATAGTAGCAAATGTGTTGAGTTGTGGTCCCGTTGTTGGTGTCGCGGACTGTTGTATCAGAGATTCTCGGTTGGAACCCACCATCTCACAATTTGATACCTATTTCTAATAATGAACCGCTTTGGCTTATTAAAGTAGTCTGAAATTGAAGTATTTGTGTAAATAATAAAATCACACATATTTATCTTTTTTAATTTACTAAAAAAATATATTTAATAAATCCAATTATTTTTCTTTCATTTAAAAATCCTGCGTTCTAAAACTATTTTAAATTATACAGGCTTTGATGACATTGAATTTTTTGAAATTTGAAATAAAATGATGAGGCTCAGATGATCATGTTTGCACATTGACTAGTTTCTAAAATATCCCAACCGCAAGTTTCAGAACCGCTCGCTTCAAGGATCTTTGTAACTGTACTCAGGTGTTCGCCAGAGTATTATAGCATTGGATGTGAGAGATAAGTTTTGATATATTACGTGCTCTGAGCATGAATGCAGTGTGGGGTGATGTATGATGCTTTGTCATTTTTTGTCTACACAGCGTCCCGGAGAAGGTCTGTTAACACATTGCTTTGTCATTTCTCTCTACATAGCAGCCTCAAGAAGGTCTCCTAACACACATGTTCAATTTGATAGCAATATGCGAAGCCTTGTGACGGATACGACGTCTTATTCGATCAAATATCCATTAATTTACTTGTCGCCCTGCGTATTCCTACAATATATTCCTAAAAATGGGATGAAAACATACCACTAATACTAATACCATCACGTCGTTTCCTTGAAGGGGTAGGCACAGGGGATGGAACGCAACACTCATACACTCTTAGTTTCATTTACATTCATAAATCTTGCCATACATGTCCTACGGTTAAGTAGATTTAGGTTCTGATTGATCTGATATTCTTTTTCTTCTTCTTTTTTTATGGTTTTTTTACCCTTCTAAAGTGTTCTAGCCAGTGCCAAGTTATTATTGATTGATCTAATCGAGCCAGATCTTTTTTGGCCGTCCTCGTTCTGTTCTCCCGTTCATATTTGCCTAATATTATTTCTTAGTCATTCTCTTGTTATTCATTCATTCCATATGTCCATATCACTCTATCTTTTTAACCATCCCTAGATCAACCTTACATTCCTTTTTCGTTTCGTCTTTTTCAATTCCGTCATACATGAATTTTCCACACATTCGCCTTATGGAACGCATTTCAACGACATTCACTCTATTTTCATCCTTCTTTTGTCAGTTTCATACGGAATTTTTATACATCAGTGTTGGTACTAGCACTTCTAATAAAATAAATAATTTTAGATTTAGATTTTATTCAAAAATTTATTTGTTTACTTTTCTCCACACCCAAATAGTTCATCAAATAATAAATACTTATACAATAATAAATTAGAACTTATTAATTTTATAAATGCATGTTAATTATTTTATACAATAATGGATATGTAGTATTATATGACGTATGTGTAATATTTGTACTTTGCATGCACCTGTTGAGGTTTTTCTGTTCCGGAAATTCAAAATAAAATTATGTTAATTCAGAACCATCAACAAGGTACTAAATGCGTATCATACAATTAAAATAATTTTTACCGACCGACCTAAATACACAACAATTAACAAGGAAAAAGTAATAAAGCAAAATAATATGAAATTGGAATTCTGGTTCATAAAAAGAATATATGAACATACGAGTATTTTTTAGGTTTTATTTTCAAAGTGATTTATTCTGATTATCATCTCATGAGATGTCAAAAAATAATACAAAAATAACTTCTGTAATTGGAGATTATCCAGATTTATGTACAAGTACTTGGAATATTAAAAATGAAATGGATATTTTCTGCCGTTTCTCATGTATGTGATTATAAACCAAGATTCGGATCTCACATACAAATGAAATAGTTTCTGTTGCATTAAAAAGCTTCTTTATTTCACCAATGTCTGTAGTGAAATTCTAGTGATTCAAGTACAATGTTTCGAAATAAGATCATATGTATAGAACTTCTAAGAATTTGAGTAGTATGGTTGAGTTGGTGAATATTACACATTGTGTAAAGTGATCAATAAAGCCATCCTTTATCGGTTGTAAGCCCCGTAAATGCCTAGACTTCCATATTCTTCTTCATCTATGCTGAGATGTCAAAAACTAATATGATTTTTTTGTGTATACGTCTTCATTGTACTTTCGCCAAGTAAGATTTTTATATGAAAACATATACTGCATAATAAATACATTCTATAAATAGTTTAGTTAAAATTATAAATTTGAATAATAAGGTACATAAGTTATAATAAAACAAACACTTAAACACGATTTTAACAGAAAAAGGGCCACTTTTGAAGTTAAGTACTTTTTCCTATCCACTCCGTCTCCTACTTGCAGAGATGCCTATACAATTGAGGGTGTAGTTTATATGTTACATATTTGTATAAATACATAAATAATGCTCGATTTTTCTATAAGTCCATTTTCTCACATAAATTCTATTGTATCAATACAAATTTCAATATTATGTTAAGAATTATTTCGTTAAAGTACGGACGCCGGTGGAGCGATATTCTACGTCCCTGAGCGACATTTTTTCTCAATATTTTACGATAAGTGACTGGTAAACATTGTGCGCGCTTCATTCATTCGGGTCCATTGAAGATCCTTCGCGAAAACTCGGCTGTATAAATAAAATTTCACTTCGGTTTTAATACAAATGAAATAATAATGAAAGCCTGCCAAGTAAAGTGAAACCTACAAAAATAGAATTGAGAGAAATCTCGAATCCGAGAATTATTTTTTCATTGTACAATTTATGCTGTGTTCAATTTTCACGTTTGGTATGAGAGAAAATACAAATATTTAATTAGTAAAAATAGAGAGATGTCAAATTTCGGAGTGAAAAAGAGTATTTATCTGCAATTAGATAATTGTACAGGTACATAAAAAAGCTTCATAAACACACTTAACTTTATATGCATTCTTTATTTTGGAAGAATTTTAGATACATTTTTTATTCGTTGTCAATTTACAATTAAATATAATATTGTTTTGTTTGTAGTTTCGGCGTACTATTTTTTACCTTCTGAGTTTTTTTTATCCATTAAAAATATTTTTCTTTGTGTTTCAGGTAAGAAAGAGTAGCTGCCTTTTCAAAGAGACAGGGTAACTTTCGAAGGTTTGAGAAAATTCTTTATTCATTGAAGCGAAATGTTTGAAAACATTAGTCGCACTCATTTTAATCTGTTTTCATAAAATAAAGCTCCTTGTCTGGAGCTTTGATAAAAGGGGGCTATTAAATTAAATAAAGATCCCTACCCCAAATAGACTTTAATATTTATGTGTAATAATAAGCAAAATTGTTCATTAGCGCAGAACTTTAAGAAGGTTTATAAAATGAACTAAGCTTCGATTCATGGGACTCGTATAACAAATAGCGCCTTGTCTTTTTTTCAAAAGCTTTTTTGAGTTCAGGTATGCAATTCTGAGCTATTGTTACCATTCTCATATACATATTTACGTACTTCTCAATTTAAGAATCTCTGATATTAACATTGTCTCCGTATTGCTAAAAATTCGGTTAACATATGTAGTATTGATTAATATGGTGCCTTTTGCATTATAAAGTCCAGATAAGGTTAAGAACAAAATTTAATAATTACACGTAGAAATTAAATTAAAACAAAGAGATCAGTAAAAACACGGAACATATCAATAGGGCACGTTTTTAAATATATTATTTCGAGAAATAAAAAATACTTTGTGTTTTGATCCACTCTTTCGGCTAACCAACTATTTTCGGCAACAACCTGTTGCCCTCTTCAGGGTTTATTTATTACTGAAATATAAAAACCCTGAAGAGGGCAACAGGTTTTTGCCGAAACTAGTTGGTTTATAAAAATGTGAGTGGATCAGAACACAAAGTATTTTTTATTTCTCGAAATAATAGATCAATATGATCCACAAAGTAAATGCTTTCAATATTCAAAACACGTTTTTAAAGTTGTTTGTTGTGTTATTTACTTTTCTTTATGACCACACTGATTGCTTATTTTATAATTTTCAGTTATTATAACAAAAACATAATTAGGATCATTTGCTCAGGAGCTTGATAAACAACTCAGTTCATTACGAAGCCAGGAAGCAATAAATACCAACAGTTCTACATTGAAAACTAAAATCTGAGTAATAAATTTAGTTTCCGTATACCGCACACAGCGAATTGAACTATCCTTAACAAATTATTAGGCAATTTTCAATTATTGAATGTATTAACACGGCAGTATGGCGTCATTAGCTGGAATGAGCTGGCACGATAATGCGAGGCAAAATGTATGCGATAGTGTTCGTTGAATTGTGTTCAGTCACCACCACGTGGATCGCTACAATCTACATATATCTAGACACGTGTGGCCGTAGGTTAAAAAATATCTACGTTTATAGTTTGAATTTCATACGGGGCTGATAATTGCAATAATATGGTTTTATCCAGAGAAGGAAGAACCTTAAAAAAAATATTAATAAAATATAACTTATATGAATAAAATATATAAATCGTTTAAAAACGTTTTTACATTATATTTTCAGAAAGTTTTTTGATTGATCTATATATCTAGGAGTTTCGAAAATTAAGATAGTGTGGTTGTCAATCATGGGTTTAGTGATCACTTAACCAACCTAGGATAGGTCATAACCCCTATAAAAACTCAGATTTCCATATTCTTCTTCATCTATGTTGAGATGTCATACTTTAAAAACAACTTCTAAGTGGAAAAAATACAGATTTGTCCACAAAGTATTTGGATACACTCAAAATGTTGTGAACTTTAATAATCGTTTTATTAAATGGACATATTTTTATTATTAACGTTTTCGTGTGAATAACCTCGAACGAAAATACTTAATAATATAATAATACAATTTACTTTTCGTTATATAAAAAAACGTTACTAAAGGACTTTGTACAATTTTTATGACGCCCTAATAAAGTCACTCCACTGCTGTTATGACATGAAAACAAAATGTCTCCTCACTTTCTAAATTCATTTTCTTTGTTCTTTTTTATTTATATTTACGAAAGCCCTTCTTTTAATGACTTTGCAAAAGGCAATTAAGAAATGAGCGTAATCTGATAACAATAACGAGCAACCATTACCAGCGATAAATTATTTTTTGACACTGTATTATATCATACAATTAACAAGAGTCGAAAAAATTTATCGGGATATTCTACAAACTTATGCATTGCATAAAAAAACCATATTTGTTTCTTATAAAAAAATATTTTTAACAAACGAATTCAGGTATTTTATTGTCCGCCTCCGTAGTGTTATGGTCAGCACCCTCAACTACCGTACTGCAGGTCCCGGGTTCGATTCCCAGGGGGAAGGGGGGTTAAAAAATATACGTGATTTTTTCACTCTAACATTTATTAAATATAACCCGGGACTGGTACTTGAAGCGGAGGGCTGATCACCCCTCCTTCATATGTTAACGATCAAGATGAAGCTGCGTTTATATGATGCAGTGCCCTTTGCACCATCGGGGTGAGGATAAGGGTTTGAAGAAAAAGAAGAAGATTTTTTTAAATTGAATCTACTAATGGGGTATTTGTTACATTAATTGATTTTAGACACACGTAAGACATTAAAACTACAGAGGTACTAAATCGTATTAGAATTGATGACGTTTTCTCGTTACTCTTCCTTGGAGAATAGAATCTACCAATTAGGAACAAAGCTAACAGCAAACGTCCCTTGGGTCACCTGTTCATGTATAGTTTACAGTGAATATGGAATAGTACAGGGATGGGAAATATTTTTTATGATGACATATACGTACATAATGAAATGTGTTATAAATAAAAATATTCATCATGATAACTCAACTGTTTAATTGCTATAGAATTTCAAATGTACTTTTCTTATTTTAATCTTCTTTAGCACATATAAATATAATATATTATTAGATTAAAAGCAATATTTTTAGCTTTTCCACTTTATTTTTATTTGACCAGCGACCGGGTTTCGTCGTTACCGACATCATCAGACTAGGGGTGACATCAACGACGAAACCCAGTCGCTGGTCAAATAAAAATAAAGTGGAAAAGCTAAAAATATTGGTTTTAATCTAATAATATATTAAAAATGCAATTCCATCACGAAGTGTCAGTGGATAATATAAATCTACATATAAATAAGAAAAAAGTCTCCTTGTAAAAATGCACCTTTCCTGATAACTTTTAAGAAATGTCTGAAACATTACTATCTATTATTAAAATCCTAACTTTCCATCAAATCTCATTCCTTAGTTTTTCCCCTATCTCCTTTCCTAATCTCCCTTCTTTTTTGCCCTCCTTATTATAATCAATTTGTTATTTTCATAAATATTTCATATAAATTAGTTGCTTTGCAACAAATTGTTTTTTTTTTTTCTCATTGATACTTTATGTTCAAGTACTATCTACCGTCAGATTGCTTACACCTATATAAGGTATCAAACGTTTTGACCAATACCACTGGTCTGTTTTTGATTGGTTGCATTGTATAATTTTTTAGTAATAAGCCCGCCAATGTACTTTTTTTCTATTCCTGAAGTTAAAATAAAATTAATGTTTGGGTCTAGTAAACGGTGGATTTGAGTACTATGGAGGTCCCAGATTCAATATTTAATATGATCCTGAAGAACAGAGCTGATCACTTCATATCTTTGCCATTGCGAATTGTTAATTGAAGCAAGAGGACCAATAAAATTTATATATTATTAATGATCACATAAGAAATGTATAACTTCATCGGCAAATTTTAAAACAATTATTCATTGAATAATTTCCGTGTAATTTTTTTGACGTGTCATGCAGAAGAATATGGAAGTCTGGGCATTTACGGGGCTTACGACCGTCAAATGCATAAGCTTTTGTCATTGAGCAGAAAAACTTATTTTTTCTCACCAAAGAGTCTCTAGTGAAATTCTAGTGATTCAAACACCATATATATAGAAGTTCCAAGAATTTAAGTAGTAAGGTTGTCAAACATGGGTAGTATTAGTGAACGTAACACATGTGTAAAGTGATCACTTAAACCAGCCTATAACGGTTATGAGCATCGTAAATACTCAAACTATCATATTCTTATTTATCTATGTTGATACGTCGAAAAATAACTCCTATAATTGGAGATAATCAAGATTTGTGAACAAGTATTTGGAAACACTCAAAATGTTGTAAATTGAAAATTTTGTTTTATTTTTGGGGTTAAAACCAAGATTCATCAATTAAGTATTCGGACACATTCAATATATTGTACTCCATGTCTATTGACGGTGGTGTTTTGGCACGGGGCCCAATAATTCATTACCCCTTCTATAGTTTATTTTGTAGTGCACGGTGTGCATATGTAGTTCCACAGTGTGCAATGCAACGAATGCAAATCGTGTTAATCAAGCAAATTGTGCAACAGTTTGCTAACACAAAGCTGACAGGACACAGAACTAACAATCCTGAAGTTTCGAACAAGATTTAATGTGATTCATCGTAATTTCACATGTAGGGTACACACATCCTCTTATTTTATTAGATATTAAATAAGTCATAGGGGTTGATTTGGATTATTGTGTCGAAGGTGATTCGCATATATTTAGCAGTGAATTGCAAATATCATCACCTTAAAAGCCAAACGTAAAATTAATCAGCGATAAATGCTTATTACTAACTATATGGTATTTACCTTTACAAACAGATAAAAAATGGAGATTTATAATATGAGTTTTAATATTAAAGTATTTGTATAGAACTTAAAAAATACAATAGAAGATATACAATAGACAGTCACTATTATATTCACATACTTGGTGTCTGCTGAGAGAAGGTTATATTTATAAAAAAGGAGAAACTTAATATCTGTGCTGCTTACAACACTAACAAGCTGCAGATGATCGCATCCATGCAAGGAGCAATAATGCTTCGCAAGATCTACGTTAATCTCTTGGCTTTCTCTCATTTGTTATTTTCCTGCCATTGTTACTTATTCTTAGTAAAATATTCTCAGTTATAAACCGTAAACCGCAAATAACTATTAATTTCCACAAAATCGTCGATTATCAAAGTATATGTACGTGAATGCTTGACAAGAATACTTTGTTTTTTCCGACTATGGATGAGAACTAAATTAATTTGGAGAAATGAAATGTCAGAGTTCAAAATTTAAGGTATTGAAATTAGTACACGAAGAATCAAATATTTTGAAAACAAGTGTAGAGTTGACTCAAACTGTGGTCTGTGAGAGGCATAATATTATAATATATTAAGCTCGCTTATGTTTATAAAGGTGTACTAAAATACTTAAACAAAATTGAATTTCTCTTCGTGTTTCATTTCTCACTTTTATGAATAAAAATATTCGATTTACAACAGACACTGGATTATCCATCCTTAATATTAATGATATCTCAAGTCAAAATTAAATGCCTATCGTTTTTAAAGAAACAGTTTACAGTTTTAGCATTCCAGAGCTTGCGTTTTTTAATAGTTTTAAGCGCTGTGTATACAAAATGTAACAAATAGAAATCATATTTAGGTATATGTCAATTGTAATATCCAAAATATGGATAAAACAAATCATTCATAAATATATTGTGAGGGATGAATTGATAGTTATCAGTAGACAAAAGTTTTTGTTCTATTGACAGTAGCAATTTATCATACACTTTTTTTTTACTTATTATCAGGAAAACAGGCGTAGAGCCCACAAGTTGCCAATACAGATGGCAAAGCGTATAACAAATCAGTTGGTAACAAGCAAAAATTAACTCAGAATACCATTAACAATTTAAAATTTTAATGACTCTCTAGATCCTTCAAATACATCCTACCCTCATCCACTTTAAATAAATGACTAAACGTTCATTGATTTCTTGGTAGGAGTGGTAGGCGATATTTGTTTTAAAATTGTCAAAATAAATGGTTGCTAATGATGCATTATTTTACTTGGTGTTGAAATAAAAAATTTAAGATCTTAATTTCACTAATTGATTCGGTAGTTACTTTGTAGTAAAATCTATCCATTTTTAATTTAAGTTTTACTCAATAAATACCACTATTTCTTAAAATCTACTGTGACACGTGTTTCGATGCATTCAGCTTCATTTTCACGGTACGGTGTTTGAAAATGATGCGGAATGCATCGAAACACGTGTCACGGTAGATTTTAAGAAACAGTGGTATTTACTAAGAAAAACTTTAATTAAAAATGGAAAAATCTTAAACCTTTTTTCGATGTCCTTTTTTTGCTTGGTTTACAAAAAAATATATTATTTGAAATAATTCTGTTTGTTTAGCAGAACTAAAATAAATCCAAATAAATTGATTACGTTTGGGAAGCCATTGAGTTCATAAAATAACCTTTATCGGAGTTGTGTACATAAAATATAATAAAGCAATAAGTTCACTTACTCATTGATCCTTTCTTCAAACGCTACTCCCACGGGCCATTAATATCATCCGATAGATAGTTTTATAGGCGGAAGTACTAAAACTGGTAGTTCTCGAGTACTACGTTTGACGCTAGGAAGGCATAAAGAGACAATATGCCATTTGGATGAATTCAGACGTGGATGTAAAATGTTTATATACAGATTTAAAAGTATTACAAATATTAAATTTAGTTACCTTTATCTGATTTCATTATATTTTTGAAAGTGAGAGCAACTCTTGAATCTAGTACAAAAGACGTATAATTTTGTTGTCATTTTAACATGAATAATATCTGGAATGGGCACTACACTTGTTTTACCACAAATCACCAGACAATGGGTATTAAAAGGATAAAAAATTTCAAATTATTTCATCACTTTGATGGAATATGGTATAATTGCGCGAGGAAAGAATTTACATCTTTCAAAAATTAATGCAATATGATGTTCAATAATTTTCATGTCTTCAAATCATGTTTTCTTTTTGCAGCGTCTATGAATTCTTAGATCTTCTTCTACATGACTTTCGAGGAAGATCCATGACGATTGCCTGTTTCACAATATGATTAGATTCTCTGCGTCCCATGTACCCATACTATCATTGCTTTTCCTCTACCTTACTAATAGACACGCTAGGTGACCATCTAAGCATTCCCATTTCAACAGTATTTAGTTGCCTAAAGTAGGTATTATACATCGTCCAGCATTTGAAGCAAGATAGGAGTGCGGGTCTGATAATTGTTTGGACATATCGCTCACTCCTTTCAAGAACGTCATAAATAAAAAAACGTGATTTTTCAGGAGAACGTTTTAAAAGTTTAAAAATATAATACAATTTATTAAAAATAAATATCAAGCCACTTATTGAACTTTTGACTGTGCAACAGATCTTTTAAGGTAAAACGTAAAGGTTTTTTCTCCATTTAAAAAACATTTAGTATATTTAAAAAAACAACTTAACAATACATTTTCTTAAAAATGCAAAAACAACACTTTCTGCCCTGTAGCAGGTAAATTTTAAGTTAAAAATATGCCTCTTTCGCTGAAATATAGTAGATTTTTTGGGCATTCCGAAAACATGCACAACTGAAAATTGTCGATTTTTCATTTATGACGTTCTTGAAAGGAGTGAGCGAAATATAAAACGAATATCATTAATTATTGAGCCTAAAATATTAAATTTCCAAGAAACTAAATTGTCCTTATTATGACATATTTTACTTACGAGATATGTAATAAACAAAAATAATGCGGATCCGGAATGGTTAATAAAATAAAATGGTTGAAAGTTCCACAAAGCAAATTCAATACCCGGAATATTCATGTTAATAATATTATTCATACATAATCCCTAACTTTGTATCCTGTACCTGAAGAGTCCAGGCACTGTGTGGCTGGTTTGTGAACTTGCCCACAGACTTCATAATTAATACATCTGTTCTCTTAATGGATACCTTTATTTAATTAAAAAGCGGTTTTGTGGTGCTTAGTACACTTTTGGACTGGTACAAAAGTTTACGATATCAAACGAAATGGCGTTTTCACTACATGACTTTTTGTTTAAGGCTATAATTTACTGTTAATACCGTGAAGCTGCTAAATCAGAATATACCTTTTTAATACCGAGAGGATGAATTAAGGTTTCATGATAATTATACCGAAATAGATAATGTAAAGGAAAACCAGTTCTATCATCATATATTTTGGGAGGTCCAATGGCCTCTTTACAGCTAAAAGTCGTTTGATTATTATTATAATATTTCGTTGCTCTGAAGCCGTATCAAATATTATGATTCCTTATTTTGTAAGTAATAATGAAGTAGCTTTTATTAAAATTTAATTATCTCTATCCGAAAAAACCATACATTCTGAATATTGCCTTACGAGCCTCGTATAATATTGTTAGAAAACACGAAAAAATCTTTGAAAAGTTATTATGATAAGAATATAGATGTGTGGGGATTTACAGGGCTTGCGGAGTGTCATTCAAGGCTAGCTTAGGCAGATTACATTATATGCTGTATAATATTCACGATTTAATAATTAAACAAATAAAATATTATTATTTCAAGAATTTTTTCGATTTCGGGACCTCCAGCACTATAGTTAAACGCGCTTACTATTACACCACAGAGGTGGGTGGAATGGTTAGAGTATTTTTTTTTTAATTTTGAAATTTATAAAAAAAAAAATTATTTACTTTTTATTCTCGTATTTTTACTCGTTAAATTTGCTATATTACGAAGAAATTGCTACTTTTTTCATGGAGATGAAAATATTTTAAATTGAAAGTTGAAAGTTTTTTCCTCATTTTATCTTTATTATGAGTATTTATTTATGAGTAATAATTTGGAGTAACGCCTTACAGGTAAACTAATGTAAAATAGGTTAATTAAAATGTCGAAACACGGCCCCGAGCTTATTATAAATAAACCAATATTTAAAATAAATTCGTTTACTCGTACTTGAGCGGCATAAATTCCATAACTTTTTCAGGGTTGATAGTGCCTAGAAAACCCTTCGGTAAACCACACCAACCGCTTTATTTTCTTTGATCAACGCTTGAAAAAAGGCTCACCTGTGTTTATCTTGCAAACAAGGTGAAATTGTGAAGGGCTTTATTGATTTTACCGCTACATTTGCGGGTACAACACTTTCTCATTATAGACAGCTTCATGAAACTTTTATTTTTCTGTAAAGAGAATAAAAATATAATAATGTTTTTACGGAGGCGGACAAAAAAGTAAATATATATATAAATATATTTTTTTTTATGGAGGCGGACAAAATAGAAAATAAAAACATATTTTTTTACGTAGGCGGACAAAACAGAAAATAAAAATATAATTTTTGTATGGAGGCGGACAAAACAGAAAATAAAAATATAATTTTTGTGTGGAGGCGGACAAAATAGAAAATAAAAATACAATACATTTTGTACGGAGGCGGACAAAATAAATATAAACTATTTTTTTTACAGAGGCGGGCAAAACAAAAAATAAAAATATAATGCATTGTCAGCCTTCATAGTGTAATGGTCAGCACGCTCTTACCGTTCTGGAGGTCCAGGGTCCAGTCCACATTTCACTTCCACACAACAATTATTGTTTGAAGTATGTTTTTTTTCTCTTCCAAATGACTCTTATAAAATCAATAAACATAAACGAGTATGTAATTAAAAAAATGTTTGGTAAGATACAAAAAAAGTCAATAGAAAATTTCACCTCTTACTGCAAATGTTATGATAAAAAATATACTGTTTACTTACTCATATGTATCAAGAATACAAATATACACCGATCTGTCAATAAGGCTAAAACAACAGTTCCCGACCAGGTAAATAAATAAAAGTAAAATAAATGAGACGTTTTCTAAAATATAACAACTTGTACGTTTACAGGCTTCGACCTTCACACCTTTAATAAAACTTATTCCAAAAAAAATATTTCTTCAGTGTCTGATCAATTTACATACTCGTATAAAAAGATATTTTCGCGAATTTTTCACGAAATGAGTAATTTTGTTTTATGATCAGGAGAAAATTTCTTTGAGTGTTCAATCATTCGATTTTGCTTTTTCTCATATTCTTGGAAGTAGACAAAAATTTGAATAATTTAATGTACATACATTCGTTACTAATTTCATCAAAAAAGCTCTTCACAAGAACTGCGAAAATACTTTTTTCATGAAATATAACATCGATCATATTCTCAAAGATATGTTGATATTTAATTTTAACTTTGAAAAATTTCTGTTATTTTGCCACCAAATTACTTAAAAAATTCCTAAAACATTCGATTCTATAATTTAACATAATAATAATAATAATAACCATAATGCCGCTTCTCCTCAGGGGTAGGCAGAGAGATAAGAATGCCACACCAATTTGACTTTGCAAACATTTTTTGTCTCTTCCACATTAACACATCTCCTATTATTTTTTGACATCTCATCAAAGATGAAGAAGAATATGGAAGTCTGGGCATTTACGGGGCTGACGACCGTCATCGGCTGGTTTAAGTGATCACTTTACACACGTGTAACATTCACCAATTCTACCCATTATTGACAACCACACTACTCAAATTCTTGGAAGTTCTTTGTATATGAACCAATTTAGAAACCTTGTTCTTGAATCACTAGAACTTCACTAGAGACATCTATTGGTGAGATGTAAAGAAGCTTTTTACTAAGCAGAAACTCTTATATTAGTATGTGAGGACCAAATTCTGGATTTGTGAAGTTCTAGTGATTCAAGAACAAGGTTTCTAAATTGGTTCATATATAAAGAACTTTTAAGAATTTGAGTAGTGTGGTTGTCAATAATGGGTAGAATTGGTGAATGTTACACATGTGTAAAGTGATCACTTAAACTAGCCGATGACGGTCGTCAGCAACGTAAACGCCCAGACTTCCATATTCTTCTTCATCTTTGATGGGATGTCAAAAAATAATATGAAAATAGCTCCTGTAATTGGAGATAATCCAGATTTTCTGAACAAGTATTTGGACACACTCAAAATGTTGTAAACACATCTCCTCATAATTTAATAGCCACATAATTTGAAAAAGGTTTGTACACGATGTACAAATGATAATTACAGTGATGTATTTGCAAAGTTTGAATTTCAAGATGATCAGTTACTAGATCATGCAGGATTTGTATAAATAAATAAAAAAAATCTAAATATTAATCTTAAAATTTTAGTAGTTTGGTTGTCAATCATGAGTAGAATGGTGAATATTACACTTAATGTTAAATGATCACTTTAACAGCCAATGACAAGCTGTAAGCCCCGTAAATGCTCAGAATTCCATATTCTTCTTCATTACTGTTGAGATATAAAAATTATAATTTTAAAATCAAAATTATCAAATTTAAATACTTGTTATTAATTTTTTGTGTTATTTTATAAAAAAAGACAGTGAAAAGTAAATCGCAAATATGTGTAACATTGAAACTAAATAAATCGTAAGGGTCATTAAAAAACATTATAAAATATTAATAATGAGATATTTATGAATAAAAAAAATATGAAAGATCATATAACACTCACCTTATAATTCATCGTTCACTTTATCACTTTAAAACACAACTTCATGATTACCGGTTTCGGAATAAGCATTTTGTAAGGTCTGCATTTGACCTAATGATAAAATGGTTATTCCGAAACCGTTAGTCAAGAAGGCGTGTTTTTAAGAGGTATTACACAATGTGAATGATGAATGATTAGGAGAGTAACCATACCAGAATGTTAACCATGTATTTAATATATTTTAAAACCTTTATCCGCACCCTATGGTGCATAGGGCACTGCATTATATTAACGCAGTGTTATTTTGATCGTTAACACATGAAGGAAAGGTGATTAGCCCTCCGCATAAGGTATCAGTCCAGGGTTATATTGAATAAATATTAGAGTGAAAAAATCACTTATATTTATTTGACCCCCCCTGGGAATCGAAAACGGGACCTCCAGTACGGTAGCCTACCGTGCTGACCATTACATTATGGAGGCGAACAAAATAATATACAAAATAGAAATAAAATATTGTATTTAGTTAAAAAATATATATTGCATTACCTTGCGTATGGAATGGATGAAACACAAACAAATGTGCAAGTCAAGATACTCACGAAAAAAAAGTTACGTTTTAATGTTTCATTTGGATAAATATGTATTAGAAAAATAAGAAAACTTGCCGGGGAGAGTAAATACCAATGTGACACATCCGCCCCTCGATGGCGTTTTGGTATCTTTATCACCCTCTCCTTATGCTCTCCGGATCGTGTATGCGGTTAACTCAGGGGTATTTTCTTATTGAAAACCCTTTTCAAAGGCAAAAATAAATTATACACAAGTGTCTACATTTGAATATACATTCGGTGATACGTTCGCGAGGTAGCGGTTACCGCCAAAGAACTTGTAGAGTTTACTGGACCGTAAAATTTAACTGCGAGATATAGCTTTTTCTTTTGAAGATGTAACCATATAAATTCTACGATTTAATCGCACCGTGGAATGGTCTACCGCTGACGTGTTTGTAATAACGTTGAGAAATGCTTTATTAAAAGGAATATCATACGTTTATTTATTGGTACCAAGAATTAAATGAGTATTGTGCCCTTGAAGTCCTTGCGCCTTTTAGCGTTCTAAAATTACTAATATTGTATTAAAATAGATTCCTGATTATACAATGAAGAAATAAATATGTAAAATTACCTGAATGTAAGCTTTCTAAATTTTCGTCGTATATTATCGGATTGTCTTCCTCCATAGTGTAATGGTAAGAATGCTCGGCTTTCGTTCTGGAGGTTCCGGGTTCGATACTCAAGGGGGGGGGGGGAAATAAATAAAGGTATTTTTGTCACTCAAATATTTATTCAATATTACCCTGGACTGGTACCTGAAGTGGAGGGATGATCATCTTACCTTTATATATCGACGATCAAGATACCACTGCGTTAATATAATGAAGTAGGTACTCTATGCACCATTGAGGTGCGGATATGGGTTTGAAGAATATCGGATCAAGCTTTTATTGTCATAATTGTCGCAATGCATTCGTAACTAAAGTTATGAATATGCGCTGTCTAAAAAAATGTATCTGTTCTATATAAATGAGCTTTCAATTATGAATTTTAAATAAGTTATCAACTGAGTCATTTAACAAAGAAAAAACGCTGTATGAGTTTGTAGAAAGTAATAATTCATACTGCCTTGCAAAAAAAACGATTATTTGTTCTAAGAATTTCGAGTCTAGACAATGAGTGCGAGCCTACCCAAATATTTAAGAACTCGGTAATTCAGAATGAGATTTCGTTAAATAAGGACTTTTCCCGGAGAAAAAATAATAGAGTGGTCTTTAAGCCCCAAAGACCAGTTAACCCCAAGCGATTTCCTGAGATAAATGAAACTTTTAACATTCACTCCTGGCGCGGCCTAACGGCACTTTTCTTTTATTTAGCAGTGAATTCTCTGCTCGGCCCTAAGCAACGATTTTGTGGGACCGCATTGGGGACTCCAACATTACTCAAAGTAAGCCCGCGTCTGCACAATTTTCATCACTCTTTACGCGGCTCGGGTCTTTTCTCTGGATTTTTTTTATCTCCCGTTTCGAGGGAATGAAAAAAAAGGTTTATCGTTGTTATGATGTTGTCACTTTCGGCAACTACGCCGCGTGTTGCTGTGACCGTTTCATATGAAAACAAAATATTATTGTCAATTGCCTCGGGTCTTTTAAATTGGAACGGAAAAAAATTTATCGGTTAGTAAAAGTGAAATTATTTAATCACAATTTTTTTAATATATCAATAAAGAATCTACAAAACAATGTTGTAAAAGTCTATATAATTTGTATTTTTATACCCTCATACTACAAGTGTGTGCGTACGTGCGTGTGGGCGTGTGCGCGATGTCATTTTTATATTTTTTAAGATATAACAACACTTTTGATCAGTTTACAGGGTTTCGAAAAAACAAGTGATAAGTTGAAAAAATGGCATGTTTTATTGCGTTATGTATTTTTATTTTATTAAAAATACAGTTGTTTTTTTTTAATTCCACCACATTTATGTTAAATTATTATAATTCTCAATAAGACAAAGGGATTTCAGGCTTCACTAAACAAGGGGCTCGAACGAGCCTCCCCACTAAGGCCCATCAGCCCACCCCTAGATCGAGGTATATTTTAAAGAAAGCTATCAAACCAGATTTTTTAACAAGTGTACAAAATAATCCATTTTTGTCAAATCACATCATCGCGTCATCGAAGTGACCTTAAATCTGAAAGAAATCCCCCCAAGGCGATATTCTGAGAGAGAATCTCAAATAAGTTTGATTTTTTTATTGGAAAAAGATAAAAAATAATTATGTAATGGAATAAATAATTGCTATGAAACTAAAGGAACTTTGTCGAAGCGACGAACAGAATTTAAGGAGAAATTTCTTAAGATTGTGATTGTGTATGATATTTCATTGCCTTCCGTTTATTAATCACGCAACTCATACGACTTCTCTGAAGAAAACATATTGCTCACAACCTAGGCTTTAAACGTACTTTGAAACTTACACGCTTACAATATCACCAAAGGTAACATAAAATTAAAAAGTTTTGCACATTTAAAATTTTTTGATTAGAAATTTGTGAAAAACTTGTCTTCCCATAAAACGTGTTATACCTTAATTGTATAGACAGCATTAAAAATGTATTTAATAATGAAATAACAGGATGTTTGAAATGTAAAAATGAATCATTAAAATTTATAATTTTTAATACAATATAATAATTACTTGTCTCGAGAACTACATATGTTATTATCGTCAAGTAAAGTTTGCATTTTCACATGTTGATGAGAACATCTGAAGTTCTTGTCACTAGTCGCATTTACTTAAATAAACTCTTACTTAAATAAAGAGTTTTATTTATTTTTTAACTTTCTTTTTTCTAAGAAATATCAAAGCAAAAAAATATCTTATCTACAGTAATAAAATAGATAATTTTTACAAATCGTTCACATAAAAGTTAATAAATGAGTACTGATATTTACGTTTCGTTATTGTAGATTAATATATTTTTAAAAATTGTATCTAACTGGCAAACATGTTAGTCAATACAACCTAGCCAAATTCTAAGGGTAGTTAAGGGTGTGCAGATTGATAGCAGATCGTACCACAAGCGGTCAGAACTACCCTTAAGGGACTCTAATAAATAGGAGTAGAGGTTTTTTCCATCCCATAAATTAAATCGGCAAAACAAAAGGTAAGTGTTGCATTTTATCACTCTTTTTTTCAGGATACAAATACGTTCATCAGCTGAAAAATGTTAAGCTTTAATAAATAAACGAGTTAATTAAAAATATATGCCTTTTTAAATTATTCTTTTTCAAAACTTTATTTTAACAATTTGAATATATCAATTAAATGAATTTTTTTTGTTAAATTTCTATTTTCTTATTTTTAATTAAATTAACTATTGTACATTTATTTTGATAACCTTTAAGAATTGCCAAAATATAAGTATCTCCTTTAGAATCTAACTCTCTGTCATATGATTCTTTATGTTTTGGGAAGTCTCCGTCCGTTCCCTCAATACCTAATCCTAGTCCCTATATCTATATTCTCATAAACAATAAACAATGTTGTAATCTTTTTCACAAAAAAATCATTCTATACTTTCTTTAACATATCTTATTATTGTGTGCAAATACTACATGGTCATTTGGAGTGGTAACAAGATATAATTTTTTTACAATAAGCCCGCAAATGTATACACATACGAGTATATTGCATTTAAACATATTGAACTGATAAAATTTCATAATTTAAATACAACACTGAACTCCCCATTCAAGCGATAAATACGTTGAGAGATACCATTCAAAAAAGTACGTAAAAAAAAAAGATAGGTACCATTCGTTCTTCTTATTTTATTAAAATTTAACACTTGAATGTACCACTTTGATGAGTTTTATTTATATTTACGACTAGTTTCGAAAACGACACATGTTTTCATCTTCTGGTATAAATTAAAACTTCCTTCTTAAATTCGTTCTTCTTGGTGTAGGCCACAAGGCCTACACCAGGAAGAAGGAGAAGAAGAAGGAAGCATTCTTTGTTTGAAAATCAATTCAGGAAATCAAAAAATTAAATCATCATTTCTGGTTGTATCTTAATTTTATTATTTAAAAAAAATCAAAGGTTACAAAATTCTTTAAGCCCTCGCGAAGCCTCGCTGCTATTCCATTTTGGGTATAGTACTGAGTAGTAAGTACATTTGAGGGATGTTGGAAATTCCTAATTAATTAGACATTGTTAAATGCACATCCGTTTTTTCCTCTTTTTCTTTGCATCGTGATATTTTAAAATCTTGTAAAAAGAGAATCAACATCACACACACACACACACACACACACACAAACACACAATTATTCATTTGCTAGATCTCCACTTAATATTTTGTACTAATCTTTATGTTTCTGTGGTTAACAATAATTGCTTTGTTTAATGTATATCTTTTAATTGTTTTGTTTAACATATATTGCTGTTGTTAACCCAAATAATAAAAAAAAAAATAGTTTTGATGATTGGTCGAAGAAGTCATTATTATGATACTGAAAACTGAAAAAACTTCCAACTCTTAGATCTAGAAGTTCTTCAGAAAATTGTTCAAATTTACGTTTGACTGATATTTAACTCCAAATTCTCTCTTAATTACATGTTGAACTTCTACACGGTACATTAAATTTACATGGTACATTCAAACCGACAAAATTTCAACTTACATACACGTTAATTTAAACGGACAAGTTTTGGGAAATATTTTTAAGTACCTCCCCTAAAAGTTTGAGGGCAATTTCTTGAGCTATGCCTCACAGAATGTCCTGGTTGGGAAAATTTTAAGGTTTTCAATACAGAGGGTAGTAATATACCCAATTGCATGCATTTAAATTGAGAATTAAAACTTGTTTCGCGGCACTGTTTATGCGAAGATCCTCACAAATTAACATTCGGAGTTGAGAGATGAATGGAAAGTTCCGAGGACAATACTTGCCTACATTTTAATTGTTTGCTGACTTAAATAAAAATGAGTGAGGTGGAATTTTTAGTAATATTTTATTTATAAAAAAAATAAACACTGATATAATACCTTAAATAATTAACATATTATTTCACAAAGTTTATGCCGAATAAATTAATAATATTTTTTTACATGATTTTTTCTCCGAGTCTGTAAACTATCAGCATAAACAATATAATACGAATTCCAAGTTACAAACAATCTCTCATAGTATTCTCGAGAAGAATATATTTTACATTGGATAAGTTTCTCCACTATTTGAAAACGTATCCTATTTGAACAAGTCAAAATATATTCCTTACAAATATTCACATCGCACATTTTAGCACCTTGGTGTACGCTTTTACTGTTATGGGTTTTCTCGCCTTTTTGTAGACGTCTACACCTAGTCGTGTTATTATTTTAATGTCGCCTTACATTATTTACAATATGCACAGTACGGTTTATAGTTTCAAAGGATCAAAACGGTGGCAGTTCCTACCTTCAACGTTCCCACAAGGATATCTCTTTACTTGGCAAGCTGTGAAAACAGCGGTTAAGGCTTGAATAACTATCCTTTAATCTTTATCGAAGCTCCGTTTACAAAATTTGTCATTATAAGAAGGCAATTCTAACGATCATTGGAAATGAACATTGAAAAACTAATCATCAATAGTTTTTTAAACCCTATATTATGCAATTTGGAATGTTAGATAATATAATTTCACCCTAACAGGATTAAAAAAAGTCGGAAAAGTATTTTTATGTTATTTGTTCGTTGTATTTAAGGATTCAAATACAATTTCAAAATTTCAGATAGATAAAAGAATAAGCAAAGCATAAAAAAATGAAACAAAAACATTAATGTGTTATTTAAAGTTAACGAAATCGTTTAAAATATTAAAATGATAATAAATTATTCCAAGTTATAAAATACATTTTTCAATCTCAGCTTTTAAGTGTTGAAGTTAATGTTTTTAATTAGAGTAATATTTGTGTTTGAAACCTCAGTAAAATATTTATCCATTTGTTCAGTTGTCAAAAATTATATCTTATTATTCAAAAAAATTCGTAGCATATAAAAAATTACATTCGCTTTCATTCACCTCGACTGTGTAGTATCGACTGTGTAGTATTATCAAGAAAATAAAAGGGACTTTAAACCATACAAAATATTACAAACTTTATTCGCTTTAATTTTTTACTTTTTTTTTCTTTTTCAATTTTTGGAATCATAGTAAAAAAAGCATGAAATCGCAGGCTTGTCTACGAATATATAAGTTCATTATTTGACAGTTGATAATAATCCAAAATGGCGTACCGTTACCAACCTAAATTGTAATATATGTGTGATTTTACAGGATATGATAATATTGTGAAAGTAAGAAATAATAAATGACCGTGACGGTGCAAAGTCTTATCAGAAGAAAAATATTGTAACCGGACATTTTTTAAGAAGGAGGCCATAATTATACAAAAATCAATTACGTGCTGCTTTTTTACTCTCGTTACTTCCTTAACAAAGCGGCAAATTAATACAATATTTAAATAAAATAAAATTAATGTAATTTTATGAGCAAATTGAATGAAACCTTTTTTAATCTAATAAATCGAGCCGAATTTCGCTTCATAAGCTATTTGACAGCACTATCGCTTCCCATCCCTCTTTCATTATATTTGAGAAAAATAATAAGCAAATTAGGACACTTATTGGTGCTTAAAGAAACTTGCCGTACAGAAGATTAAAGTAATTTGAACAATTTAATGAGGTAAACGAGATTCTAATAAGCTGAACAAATGGTTCCTTAAATTTGGGTTCCTATTTTTACTTATTAAGACAAATAATATTTTAAGATATGTAAATAGACCTCTAATGGGATATATAATTTCCTTCAGGACACTCGTTAGGAGGATATATTTTTCCAACTAAATGTCTACCGTTTTCTATCATAGAACTCTCTAATAATCAATATGGATTTATAAAATACTTGAAAAACATAACGAAAATGTTAAAGTATTACAGGTCATTCAAAGTGTTAACATAAATAATTTTAAAAATATCAGTGATTTTTGGCATGTTTTACTTAATTACGTAGGTGGTTTACCAAAAGCAAAAAATAAATAATAAATTCAGTATATTTAAAAGAAAAGAAAAACGTCTTCTAGTTAATAATAAACAATACATTTATCATCAAAATAAATAAAGACAAAACTCTATGCTACTCGTACATAGCATTCTCTTGGAAAAGTTTAATAGTGGCAAACTTTCTTTGAATATTTGACCACTCCCTAGATGAGCTGATGAGCTAGATACCAAAGAATCATTATTATGTACTGGTCGACGTCAAAAGTAACCAAGAAGTGACTTAATATTCACAAATTCACCAAGCTTTGTAAAAAGCTGAACTTTCTAACGATGGTTGTCAATACACAATGTATTTATCAGAATCCGAGGCAAGCCCTAAAGCTTTTTTGAATATTAAGAAACGTTAACGTTGCTTTGGCAAACAATGTTTGGGAATCGGTGGATCAAGGAGAACGTGCGTTATTGCGTTCTGAAGTTTTATTTTCGAGAGCTCGGGAACTCTTAACAAGGCTCGTTATTGTTCAAACAAGTTTGGGAAGGAAAGTATTTCTGTATTTACAGATTTAATTGCGCACATTTTCAAAGAATAAAAATTCCGGTTAGTGCCGTACCTGAGTGGAATTCAATGTAATATATTCTACACTCATTTTTTGGGTATTTATTTGTAGGTATTTTCATTGAAACCAATTTGGGCGAGTTGTAAAAGACTCCGTTTTACATTTTTTTGAAGTAGAATTCTATATAATGTCCACCTTTTACCACCGTTCGTTAATAACAATAAACGCAAACTTTTATTATCATTATTAATTACTTTTATTTTTCAAGATCAATAAAAATAAAATAAATTAATGAATATTTGTATATAAGTATTTCGCCAAATGACGATCCTAATAATTTTTCATTTTATTAGAGTAATTAAACAAATTCAAGTTTATTTCTATTGTCATCAAACATAATCTTCAACATTTTAATAATGCCATGATATGACAAAAAAACATATAACTGCAAAAAGTAGCATTGTATCAATAAACAAAAAAATATGTTAAAATAAAACATAATTTTGTAATTATGGGGTTCTAAGAGACAGTCAATATCTTAACCAAAAAAAAGATGAAAAAAATAATTTCATTAATTTATTCGGTAATCACTTTGTGGTAAAATCAATAAATTTTTAGTTAATAAAAATACCACTTTTTAATACAATCCACTATGACGAGATTTTAGATTCGTTTTGACCATTTTCGAATATCTGTGTAAAAATAAGGTGGAAGTAGATTTTAAGAAATATTGGTATTTACAAAGTTTAACTTAATTTAACTCTTACCACTCTGTAGGCCAGACATTTTGGCCCGTATGATTCTAGTAGGCAGCTCCGTGGGCCACAATGTCTGGCCCGGCGCAGGTATAACTTTAATCACTGATTTCTCTATCACCCAAGTATATTCTACAAAAAATATTTAAGATAAATACAGTTAATCTTAATTAGCATGGTCATACGAATTGCCAGACAGAGTGTCCCAAATTCAAGGAACCAAAATATTTTTATTTTTTTTGATCAGAGTAGCTGATCAGTTATGAGAAAAAATGGTCATAGTGGAAAGGGTTAAAAATGATAAAAACTACGGTGAATTATTTGCCAAGGGGTTAAATGAAAAACTTTTTCCGACTTGTAGTTCGTGTAACTAGGAGGCAGCTATTGAAGGGATGGTGGTGAAAGACTTGGGGAGTAATTGCCCATCCCGAATCGCCCCTGGCTGCCAGAGGGATGAACGGACTAAAATATGTATATGTACCTGCCGTGGTTACCTGCTCTCCCGTTCTCATCAACAGAAAACCTCTGAACCGAGACTATGTCCTTATTGCTGGTGCGGGGGTTGAAGACTCGGAGACGAAAATCCTTGCGGTTTTAATGTGATCAAGGAGTGATTTTAATATTATTTACAATATATGTATATATACACACATATATATATATATATATATATATATATATATATATATATATATATATATATATATACATATATATATATTTTTATATATATATATATATATATATATATATATGTATATATATATATATATATATATATATATATATATGTATATATATATATATATATATATATATATATATATATATATATATATATACATATATATATATATATATATATATCTATATATAAATATGAATATGTATATATTTAATAATGAATGGACTAATGCATTGGATTAAAATGGCGTTTTCTTGATCAATAATATCCCGAAGGCAAGGTGATCAGTCCTGAACTGTCAAAAACAGCAATAGTGAGTAAATATTGTATCGAAATAATCACTTGTTTATTTTTTGTTACTCCAGAAGTTGAATCCGAGACCTAGTTCATGGTAGATTATCATGTTAACCATTACATTGGTACGATTACGTTGATGCATTGTACATTCTTGGACAAAACAATTGTGAATGTTAAGGCAGGTAGAAGGTTTACTCTCTTTTGGGTACAGCGTCAGATTGAGTAACGATGAAAATAAATACATTTTAACTAATTATATAAAAACACAAGATTTTACTTGCAAAATGAATATTTTATTCATTTTAACTGAGGTCAAATTAATTAAGAAAATATGTACTTATAAAAAATGTACACATATACACATACACACACACAGATATATATATATATATATATATATATATATATATATATATATATATATATATATATATATATATATATATATATATATATATATATATATATATATATATACATAATAATACCTTCGTTAACGAACTAATATTATTTATTATTCATGCATTATTAAGGTAAAGTTAGGCTTGTAACATAGCCAAATATATTTTTATCTATCAACACACTTCTTCCCTGAAGACTGGATAAACATATGTATATCTTATTCAATACATCTTACAATGTAAATAAACAGCCACCCTTAAACCTTCCCTTATACTGAGTTAGACACCAAATAGCACGTTATGTATGAGATATGAGAGTTAATACTTGAATATGCCGATATTAATTAATCAGTAATGGTTACTACAGATAAGCTGTTAGAGCGCGCTTGAGTTAGATACATCTGGGAGAGGGTTTGTAACGAATTAAACTAATTTGATCATTCATCATTTAGTTTAATTTGTGTTATCCTTAACTAGCGATGTATAAAATAATATTCATAGTTACAGCCGTAGTTACCTCGTATTAATGTAATGCTGCTTTGATTGCAGTGCGTTATGTATTAAATGTTTGAATAAAGAAGATGACAAGAACATAGAAATTAAACACTTGAATAAACCAATTAATGAGTTTTATTTATATATACGACTAGTTTCGAAAACTTGCAAATGTTTTCATCTTTTGGTAACAATTAAAACAAATTAATAGTTTAAGATAAGAGCATAGAAGTCTAGGTATTGACATAATATAAGAACATAGAAGTCTAGGTGCTGACAGAGATAATGATTTGTCATATTCTAGTACATATTGAGTAATCACTTTATGCACGCGTAACATTTACCATTGATTGACAGCCACACTATTAAAATTTTTCAAGATTTGTACACGCACACACACTATTTTCTGTTTGTAACTTTAAAAAATTAATATTGAAATTTATTAATACTTAAGCGAAAATGAAATCATTCGTTTAAAAACCAAATAAATATAACGCTCTAATCGTCAAGTTGGTGATATTTAATATCACAGATATTTATATTGAGAAATTTTAAATGAACGTTAAAATATTAAAATAAAATAAATTATAAAAAAACGTATTTGTCACGTTGTTAAAAAGTTATCGATAAAAGTGTACTCTTGAACGTTACAGATTCAGAATACTTTTAGTATGATCCAAATAAAGTACTCGTAACTGTCCAAGCTCAGTTTGTTTCTGGTTAAAGCTTAACCGCAAACATTCGATTTTAGGCGAAAAACGCATTTCAGTGCATCAATAATGCAAATGGATTAAGGGGAAATCTGTTCAGCTCACTTGTTGTAACATGCTGTACAAATGTCACTCAAAAAATGGTTCACTGGCTGACCACTTGAAACGATGAAAAACAGGCGATGCGTATTATCATGATGTTTTAAATATTTAAATGATTTAAACCTAATTGAAGAATGGAAAAATCGTTTCAACTCAAAAATGATTGAATAAATTTGTAAAATATTTAAAAACAAACATATCGCTCACTCCTTTCAAGAACGTCATAAAAAAAACTTGATTTTTCAGGAGAACGTTTTTAAAGTTTAAAAATATAATACAATGTATTAAAAATAAATATCAAGCCACTTATTGACCTTTGTACGGTACAATAGATCTTTTTAGATAAAACCTGAAGGTTTTTTCTCCATTTGAAAAATTTTTTTGAAAAATTATTTTTGTATAAAAAAAACAATACATTTTCTTCAAAATGCAAAAACAACACTTTCTGCCCTGTAGCGGGTAAATATTAAGTTTAAAATATGCCGCTTTCGCTGGGGTATAGTTCATTTTCTGGGTATTCCGAAAACATACACAACTGAAAATTGAGGATTTTTGATAAATGACGTTCTTGAAAGGAGTGAACGACATGTAGTTTAACCTAATTGCCATAAACCTAACCCTTGGTCTTATTCATCATTTCTTCATTACTCACTTAATATTTTTCCTCTTTTTTCTATCACAAGCAGCAGTTACGTTCATCCTTAGATCCTTCGCTTCCTTTTCTGAATCCTTTAATTTATGATTTTATCTTTATTCCATTAAGATAAGTTAATTCAAATAAATAAAATACTTTCAAATCATTTTAATTCAAACTTTCACTTTCAAAAGTCAATAACGCAAAAAAGACATGATTGATCGTATTTTTTGTGTTTTTTTATTTTTTTAAAGTTTTATTTCGAATAAGCCTTAATATCATTTGAATCAATTATGTTATTTGGGTTACCTGTATATACAATTACTTAAACATGCTTGTGTATAAATAGTAGAATTGAATTGACATAATAAAGAGATTGGAGAGCAGATTTAAAAATTTATTGAAATAAAAATTTTGCATACCAAAAAAATTTCTTCAAATAATACATTGTACGGAATAACACAAACACAATACAAAACGGGATGGAAAACATTTCAATACAAGCTCGTGACGTACGAATACGTTTTATTTGTTATAAAAAGGGTTTTCTAGTTTTTTCAAAAAAATGTCCAACGGTGTTTTCGAGGTGAATTTCCGCGGGAAATGCGAGATTTCCCTTTAGCGCCTGGTTTTCCCTGGAGATGGTGACACAAATCCGGTATCATGCAATTTGTCATACCAGTAAGTAGAGATACGCGCGCGTTATATATAAAAATAGCCCCGTCACGGCTGCCTTGCTCCACGGTATAAAGCTACTCAGCGCTATGCGGGAACGTTAATTCATTTGTATGTGCAAACAGCTACGGGTATACCATAAAGGTTAGTATAATAAAAGCGATGACCATTGGATGTTATATATTTTTTTTATAATTTTTTTTTAATTTTATCTCAATATAGATGAAGAAAAATAAGGAAATTTGAGCATTTACAGGAGTTACGACCCATCAGAAGCCAATTAAGTGATCACTTTACACACGTGTTACATTCACCAATTGTACCTATGATAGACAACCACACTACACAATTTTTCGGAACTCCTAGATAAATTGATCAATCTCGTGACACAGTATATGTGAGTTCACAAAAGCCACCTATAGAATAAGAAAAGCTTTTGCTAAGCAGAGACTCTTTTAATGTGATCATTTAACGTACGTATGACAGGCCGTAAGCCCTGTAAATGTCCAGACTTTCATATTCATCACCATCTATGTTGAGATGTCAAAAATAAAAATAATAAAAACTCCAGAAAAAGTGGAGATTATACAGATGTGTGAACAAGAATGTGGACACACTCAAAATATCGAGTACAATGTATTTTTAAACAAAATATGGGTGATTAAGTCATATTACCATGTAATAAAAAACGTGAATCACCTAAATACTTAATTCTAGTTTCTTGAGATAGTTTTAAAAAGGGTTGATGATATTTGGACGACAGCCTGTAGTTTGCAAAATAGGAATAGGAACATTAGTTGAAAGGGTGTTTTGGTAAAGAAGTAACATAGAAAGGGATGCAGATGAAAAATGCAGGTCGTATTCGCCAGATGTTCGGTTCCGAATGGGTGGAGAAGATTTCCCACTTTTTTTACTTGAATTTTTCAGGTGAAAGCTATTTAACTGAATTATGCTTATTACAGGGTAGAAAAACACACACTATTTTTTAACCTTTATTTATCTTCGTTGCGTAGAAAAAGTGTTGCATAAAAAGAGGAATTATGGCCCAAAATGGGAACGAATTTCTTAATCTGATCTTCTCTTCGCCAAATGGCTCATAGGGCAGCATATTGGATATACAAGGTGCTAGCGACAAGGTGCTTTCAGCACTTTGGATACTTGGATCTGTGAACGGAATATATCTAAAGGGAAAGTGATGACTCTAAATGTGAGAGAGCTTTTCTTCTTTAGCTTCATGTGCGTATATATGCACAATTTCAGAATGAGGTGTTGACTTAATCGTTGATTATATAAAGGCAAAGGTCATGTGCCACAAATTTAAGGATCTAGTGAAATATTATACAATATTTTATGGAATAAAAATACGAATAAAGACGTAACTCATAGTTGGTAAAGGAAATAGACGAAAAATAGTACTATGAATACAGGAAAAGAACATGATGGCTATTAGACCAAGAGTTGTAAGCTGAAACTTGTAAAAGTTTCTAAAAGCTACCTCGAGACTGAATTAAAAAATATTTCATAAAATATCTTCTTCTCTATGCAACGATTCTCATATAAACAAATTTAATTTTTACTTCAAATAATTGATTATAAAACTATGCTCTGTGATTTAATTATTTTAAATGTTCGATGTTTCAATTTTTAACCATTGAGTTTTCGAGATGAGGATTTTAAATTTTTTAAGACATCACTGTTTAAAAGCATGATCAGATTTGATAAAAATGTAATTTTGACATTCATTTGAAATCAATTTTAATAATTAAATGTTTAAATAAAGAAAAAATAGATAAATATAGTACCTACTTTATTCATGAATAATCTTATAAAAGGAACAAAAGAATTAATTTATTTTGTACTCTATGATTTTTCTTTTGAAATGTAGATGTGATAGTACAAAATAGTATAAATATCATTTAAATGTTAGGGTTTGCTACCAAAATTTCGATGTTAGTTTAAGCCACACTTAACTACATTCTTCAAAAGGATATTAATCCTCTATTTTTTGGTCTAAATCCCAAAGGATTCAACTTGACAGAGGCTCCTTATCTATAAATGCATTTCTCACTTTATTCTTAGAAAAATGGTTTAAATAGAAGAATAGGGATGGTCTTTATCTACCACCTCTTGTTATATATTTATCGATGTGACCTTAACAGATATCCACGAAGCTATTTTAGAGAAATTCATTTCGTAAAAATTCAATCGATAAAAAAAGAAAAGAAAAAACATACTTTTTTTTTCATTTTCCCCTATGTGCGGACTTATCACAAGTTCTTCGAGAATTAGTATCATACAAAGTTTTACATTAAGATATTTATTTATATATATACATATATATATATATATATATATATATATATATATATATATATATATATATATATATATATATATATATATATATATATATATATAAAAATATATACATATATATATATATATATATATATATATATATATATATATATATATATGTATATATATATATATATATATATATATATATATATATATATTTATATATATATTTATATTTATATATATATATATAAATATATATATATATATATATATATATATATATATATATATATATATATATATATATATATATATATATATATATATATATATATATATATATATATATATATATATATATATATATATATATATATATATATACACATATATATATATATATATATATATATTTAAAGACCTTGTATTATGATCAAATCCTTTATTTGCGATCATTATCAGAACTACTTACCCTGTATCGTGATGCTTTAGATGTTATGCTGATTAAGGAATACAGGATAATACTCTTGATGTGTAAAAGGCGATGTTGTGTGAGAGGGGATAGCATCTATTAGGCACTAAGTCAATTCATAATTAAAATTAGGATGTTCCTAAACTCACAACTAATTTTAACCTTAGGCTATGGTGAACGTTATTGTATACGTTTAATGAACGAAATATATAAACTGATACATACTGCATTTACAGTATGTTACCATGCCTAAAAAAGATGAGGTATTTGTCGAACTTGATTGAAGTAAAATAAAAAAAAAGTTACTTGGTTATTTTATTGAATAAAGTAACAAGAGTTTTTTAAATATTTTACTTCATTTTCTTGACATTTCTACTTAACAATCTTAAAATAAATTACGCTGTTCTCGCCAATAAAGAAGCCAAGTTCTTGTACTTGGAGAGGGATTTGTACTTATTATTTGTTGTTTATGTTTGTGGGTGATTTAGTTTATTTGTATTATTATTATTGTTTTTTTAATAAATGTTTATTTTTTAAATTAAAGTTAAAAACAATGTGTCTGTTTTGTTCGAATTTACACTGCAATTCGTCTACTTTCTCTCTTCTTTTGCTAACTTCATGCTTCTACATAATATCATGCGAAAATAATAACAAACTTTACCAAGAAATACACTAAACTTTTGTTTTGTTTTTTAGTTCTAGTTTTCTGACACTGCTGTCATCAAAGTTGAACAATATTTAACCCATTTTTTAGTCAATAATTCAAATCATTTGAAAAATGCTCCGTTGATGCCACAGCACGCGGGAAATTTCTTATTTTTACTTCTGCAAAACACGTATCGTAATGGAGGTGACTTTGTCCTATATACTATAATTTAAGATGATAATCTTGTAAAGTGAATAACACCTGACAAATAACACAAGTCCCTTAAAATCCCTTCTTAGTCCCATAAAATATTGCCTTAGTTACACTTAGGTATTAATTTTTTAACTTACAAAAATATTAACTGGATGTATGTTTATAATGTGAACAAAATTCACTTCATTTACTTCCAACATTCACTCCTTGAGTTTTGTGGTTGTCAATCATGGGTAGAATTGGTAAATGTTACACCCGTGTAAAGTAATCACTTAAACCAGCTTTTGACGGTCCCCGTAAATGCCCAAATATTCTTCATTCATATTCTTCCATAATCTTTGCTGAGATGTTAATAAATAATATGAAAAAAAAATATTGTATGAATATTTCTGTTAATTTATATAAAACAATAAAAAAAATTATTTCAAATATTGTATTTGTCTTTTCAAGTTTCTGTAACCGTGCTGGAGTTTTCCTGTTATTCTCAGTGGGGGTCGAAATAAAAATAAGTGTAACTTAGTCAATTCCATTATTTCTTTAAGTCCATTGGGACACGTACATGTATTTCGATGCATTCTGCATCATTTTTTAAAATAACTGTTTTTTTTTAAAATCATGCGTAATGTATCAAAACACGTCTCAGAATAGATTTCGAGAAAGTGTAGTATTTACTAAGTAAAATTTTAAAAACGTAAAAATATAGACTTTACAAAGTGACTGACGAATCAATAAATGTAAAAATAAATTATTTTAACTTATATTTATTTAATATCATCCTAGACTCTGGACATTCGCCTGTTTAAAAAGTGCAGGACCAATCACCTTAATTTGACTCAATTTACGATCAAAATAACACTGCGTTAGTATGATGTAGCACTCAATGCACCGAAGGCTGCAGATAAAAGTATGTAGATGAAAAATATAAATGTATATAAGATTTCTGCCTGGAAAATTAATAAAAAATATTCAAAATGCAATCTAATTTGATTTGAGATTATTAATTATTGTTTTTAAATTGTATTTTAAAATAATTATTTGTGCAAGGCTTAAAGTTACCCCGAACAAGGATGTCTTCGATTAATTTTTGAAGATTTGGTGAGAAATCAGTATGCCAAAACGCATGACAAAAGTGCGTGCTTTGAATACTAAATAGCATAATCATTTTGGGCGGGAAGCGAGCAAGGTTAGGCGTTTTTGGCACACGCGGGCGTTTTGAAAATCGAACACTTCAGAATATTTTGATTTCCCCTAAATTATTCCGCTGAAACTTGGCGGAAATATTTAGTGCTGGAAGTACTTACTTATATTATTACAAAACTTCAGGTGAAGCGTGCAAGCCTTTAAAAATATATGGGGCATAATAATACAATAATAAAATACACAAGGAATTGAACAAACTAAAAATAAAAGGGGGTAATTAAACAACAAAGAGAAAGTTAAATTTAATAAATTTAATTTAAAAAGAATTCAATTTAAATTTTAAAAGGATAGGATCCATTATTTTTTTAGTCAAAGAAAACGGACATACTCGTATTTAGAAACTACTGGAAATTTTTATACAAAATATTAATAAATTAATTTCTATTGAATGTGTCAGGGGAAACGTTTTTTTTATGATAAAGGATAAAATTAGTTTAAAAGATATTTAGAAAAACCTTTCGGTGGTAAATACCGCGTTTGAGTATAAATAAAAAAAACCTGGTAATTTACATAAGAAATGAAGATGCAGTACGACTGCGCCAAACGCGGGGGATACGATTCCATAAGTTCAAGCAAATCAGCATTTAATGAGGTTATCTTAACACAAGAATACTCATTTTATAACGCGTATGTAATGATGTCAAAAGCGCTGCATATACGAGCAAACGTATGCAAAGCAATAAAATCGTGTATGATTTATGAATCCTAATATAACCGCGAAATGCTACAGGACAGCGTTAAGCGGATTTCTTTGTTTACTTTTTTTTTAACAAAAATGGTATTAATCCTAGTATGTAACCACTCACCGAGATTTTTATGTCTACCGGTTTCGAGACGTACCCGTCTCTTCATCAGGACAATAACTACCACAGCACGCAACCAATACTACCCTTTTTCGGATCTCTTTGTACTTTCCATTCGACTATATTAATAAGTTATTATTATTCACTATGAGACCTATTTTTGTTATTAAAAATATACTTTTTACCAAATTTAGAATAAATAGCACGTTTTCTTTAGTATTTTCGTAATATTTCCCTTATTTCTGATCATTTGCCAAATGTTAAAATATTCAAACCCTCTGTCTTGTACGTGGTCAGTTGCAGGTCTTCTGGACTGGTTCGGGAGTTTCTTTACTGGTTTTGAACTTCGTCTCAAACTTTATAAGGAACTTACGTTTGAGTGCAGTTACATGAAATTCAAAGCATCATGGAATATGAATGTGAAAGTTAACTGTGTACTTTGACAGAATGAATTATGGAATTGTGATCAGAACGCATACACAAAAATAAGAACTAACTAAAAACTAACTAACTAACCATCACGCCGCTTCCCCGCAGGGGTAGGCAGAGAGAATCGAACGCCACACCACTCTGTCTTTGCAAACATTCTTTGCCTCTTCTACATTCATGCATCACCTCATACATACCCGACGATTATTACAACTCCTGGCCCGGCCGCTTTCAAGTATTTGACATACCTGATTGTGCCAAGTTTTCCTCGGTCGTCCTCTGCTTCTTTTTCCAACTACATTCGCCTCATAAATTTGTTTAACCGTTCATTCTTCACTCATACGCTCCACATGTCCAAACCATCTCAACACACCTTTCTTAATTTTATCGATAATGCTTATCTCAGCCTTACATTCCTTCCTTATTTCATCATTCGAACATCTATCAAACATCGTTTTGCCACACATTCGTCTGAGCGATCGCATTTCGACTGCATTCAGTCTGCTTTAATCCTTCTTTTGCCAACTCCATGCTTCGCTTCCATACATAAGGGTTGGAACCAGAACTCCGTTGTGTACTGCCAGTTTAGCTTCCGCTGATAGATTTTTATTTGCTAAAACTGATTTTAGTGTATGTATATATATATATATATATATATATATATATATATATATATATATATATATATATATATATATATATATATATATATATATATATATATATATATATATATATATATATATATATATATATATATATATACATATATATGTATATATATATATATATATATATATATATATATATATATATATATATATATATATATATATATATATATATGTGCATACACATTTACTATATTTTCTTTCAATGAATCTAAGCCTTAAATGTTGATTACATAGCTTGATGAATAAATAAATATATGGAAGTTAAGTGGTAGTATTTGTCAAGAACATTGTAATGAGTAACTAATTATTTTTATTCTTGTTTTTGTCGCCTACTTAAAAATTGTTAAAGTTTATCCTACACATAGTTCGACTTCGTTTTAATTCTATAGAGTTTTAGTTTCTCCCGTCAGTTTCAAGGATTTGCTTGAAAATCCTTTATTCCTGATTTTAAAAAGAACAGATGTGACTGAATAACATTCATCCATAGAAATATAATCACCGATTTATACGTATTTCCTTTCAATACGAAAGATTGCCAATGCACCCTGTGTGCATTCAAAATACTTTGCGTTAAGACACCTCTGTCACATAAACTTGTATACTTTACTGGGAATGAAAAATATTTCACTCTAGGGTAAACTATATTTCAAATTTTATTTACGTCAATGCATAAAGCTCGATTTCTACGTAGGTATCGGTTATGATTCTTACTTTTATGGACTGGTAAAATATTATGAATTCGAAAATAAATGTTCGTATTTTTCCGTAATGGAATGGAAAGAGTCGGTGAATTTTTCAGTTTTTTTGTAAAATAAGCCTAGCATTAAAAATAGTGAGGTTCATGTACTTTTAACTAATATGCATATACAATTTATATTTATGTACATAAAAATCTTTTTTTTTAAGTAATTTATTTACTCATTTTTAATGCCGTCTATTTTTTTCACAAATGTTCTGAGATTGGTGTGCAAAACTTCAGTAGGATATAGTGTTTTTACACAATTTGATTTATAAAAATAAATATTTTTAAAATAAAATAACTGCATATTGACGAGTTTCTCGCTTTGAACCATATTTTTGTAACAACCAATAACAGATTTAATAATACTTTTTTGTTAAATGTTTAAAATTTCTTTATATATGGCTTATATTACAACTTATAGAAACTATTATTTATACTTCTTGGACATCATTCATATATGTATATATATATATATATATATATATATATATATATATATATATATATATATATATATATATATATATATATATATATATATATATATATATATATATATATATATATATATATATATATATATATATATATATATATATATATATATATATATTTATAAATATATATAAATATATGTATTTATATATATATATATATATATATATATATATATATATATATATGTATATATATATATATATATATATATATATATATATATATATATATATATATTATATATATATATATATATATATATATATATATATATATATATATATATATATATATATATATATATATGTATATATATATATATATATATATATATATATATATATATATATATATATATATATATATATATATATATATATATATATATATATATATATATATATATATATATATATATATATATATATATATATATATATATATATATATATATATATATATATATATATATATATATATATATATATATATATATATATGTATAAATATATATTTATATATATTTATATTTATATGTATATTTATGTATTTACATCTTCTTACAGTAAACAAAATACTTTACTGATCAAAAATAGAATTTTGAACAGCCCTTTGAAGTTACATGACATTAAGTACTTATGCATAAATATAAACGAAAAAGGCAGTATGGATGAATAAATAAGTAAAGTCGGTGAATGATCGTCAGCGGCCTTCCGAGGCGCCGGAATCCTCGGGGTTGGAAGAACATGAGGGGTTGATGTACTCAGGTGGCATTCTAAGGACATGTCCCAACCATGTCCACCTTCTCCTCTTTTGGCCTTCCAGTATGAAGGGCTGTTGAGTTCTTCTCCTCACATCGTAATTCCTGACGAAGACATTCACACTTTATACCCAGTATTCACCTCACGCACCTATTTTCAACAATTTTTTTTTACATAAATAATAAAGTATTTATTTTCACCAACACAAAATTATATATTACATCGTTGTATTGTTAGGCCAGATACTCACTGCAATACCGTCGCACGTGTTGGCCTAAAGAACTTTCGTGACCGCGCATCATGCACTCTGATCAAGAATGCACACAAGAAATGCTTGCCTTGGGAAAAATGCATTTTTTAAAACCTGAGTATACGTGAGGACTCGAACAGCATTTTACGAAGTTGGTGTGTATTTTCCCAGAGGGGACGTATATCTAAGAGTTTAGGAAGCTGAACTCAGGAAATAAGTAAATAAAACTCCTAAAATATTCTTTCGGGCCATTACAAACATAAAACAAGTCCTAAAATTTATGAGACATGTTTCAGAAATAAGCAAAGTAATATTTATTGTTTGTTTTAAATTTTTTTATTGATTTCAGAAATTAAAAAAAATATTTTTTTAAACAATCGATAACGTAAAAACATAAAATAAAATAAAATAATTGCGTATTTCACTTAACAATTTTATGTCCTGATGTCCTTTGTGACGCTGAATGTCTAAAACATTAAGTTAAAAGAATATATTTGAAATATATGAGGTTGTGTTTATGAAATGTTGCAGTATGCAAATATCTACAGAAACTAAACATTAAGTTGATAGTATACAATATTTATTGATTTGGCATTAACTTTGTGGAATGATATGTAGATGATTTTTTAAATTAAATACTTGAATATACCACTTTAATGAGTTTTATTTATATATATACGACTAGTTTCGAAAATTTACAGATGTTTTCATCCTCTGGTGAAAATTAAAACTAACGAAAAAAAATATATATTTAGGGGTATATATGGGTTAATAAATATTTATTTAAATATATATACCCCTAAATATATTTTTGTTCATTAGTTTTTTTTTTTTTTTTATGTATTAATTTTAAATCAAACACAGATTTTTTGAGTCTACTAAGTTGTATTTTATTAACAAAAAACACATAAAAAATTATATTGTGACAATTGTTTCGCCTTGTTAGGGCATTATCAAACGAATGTGAAGATCAAATGGACTACGGTCCTTATGTAGCTATACAATTCTATGTGACAGTTTTAACATGTGCAGTAATAATTTATGGGAGACAACAGTCGCTAATGGGGGATGTAGGTATGTACCCTTATATTTGTTTTAATTTTTACCAGAAGATGAAAACATCTGTAAGTTTTCCTAACTAGTCGTATATATAAACAAAACTCATTAAAGTGGTGGTATATTCAGGTGTTTAATTAAAAACAAAATAATGATATTCTATACGTGTACTCGTAGGTTCTGTTTTGAAATGTTCTTAGAAAAACTAAAACTAAAATTACTTAAATAAACATAAAATTTGCTTTTGAATACTATATTTATCCACATGATGCAAAGGCTACTATTTATTTTAGTAAGGGATAGGTGTTTAGTCCAGCGCCACCAGATTCGTAAGTACACTTGGGTTGTATTCCCGTACTCGTACAAGCTTGCGTAATTTGGAAGCAGTACTGTGCCATTATCTTTTTAGGATATTTTTCAATAATAGTCTTTTTTAAATGTGTTTATTTTTGTCAATTATGTTTATTTTGTCAATTGTTTTGTCAGTATATTAAATAATACTTATTTTCTGATATAAACAATTATTGTAAAAACTCTTAAAATAAGTTGTTGAAGTACGGAAGTTATCAATTAATAGTAAAATATTGTTTTGAAAACATAAATATTCGAGAAACAGAAAATCATTTTATTCTTCTAAAATTATGATTTTCGACAGTAAAGAATCACGTTCGTGTTAACTTTGATGCAATTTGGTTCCGCATTCAACTTTTCGCGCCAATCTCCAGTAGAGATATTGCTTATAAATAAATCATGAACTCAAAATTACTACCCTGGTTTTGCTGCAATGAATTTAAAATCTGGCTTTGAAAACTTGCAATAGCCACAAAGTAGTCATGAAATTATACCATAAAGTATAATAGAAGAATAATTCTTCAAAAGCTTCTTCTTAACCCTATCCGCACCGAATGGTGCAGAGGGCACTGTATCAAATGTTTGTAAAAACAGTGTCATCTTGATTGTTAACACATGAAGGAAAGGTGATCAGCCCTGCACTTCAGGTACCAGTCTAAGGTTATATCAAATAAATATTACCCTGGACTGAAAAAGTGGAGTGTGAATCGAATCCGGGACCTACGGTAGCCGAGCGTGCTGACCATTACACTACGGAGGCGGACTAACTTTAAAAACTACTAAATACTGTTTATGCTTGAGCTTTTGAGGTAGTAGTTTACGAAAGTAGAACTATAAAATTTATCCAAATATATAATTATTTTTAAATGTTCTCGTGTCTTTTTTTAAGAGAAACCATATTTTTTTATATTTATGTTTTTTTTTAATACGCAATGTGAATCTATTACTAATTATATTTATTTGACTGACTCCAAATACTATGAAAATATAAGTTTACAAAATAAATGATGTCCATTTGTAGCAGGATGGATGTCTTAATGTTCTAGTGTAAATAAAACTTTCTAACAATTTAAAACCTCAAACCAAAAAGATGGAAATTGAAAATTGAAAATTGAAATTGAAAAACCAAAAAGGTCGAAATCAGAAAAATGATTTGGACTATTTGAAACAAAAATGGTTACTACGTAGGAGCTTCATTCGCCTGTCCACGATCCTTTAACTAGAGTTCTATAATATGTTGTTATGCTGACTTCACTTTAAAATTTCAAGTACTCCTAAAAAGCTTAGATGCCACTGAAGCAATAAAATTATATTTTATTGATTCAATTTAAACCCTTAAAAGTGTCATTTTACCTAACTTTTAATTCTGTTTGTACATAGATGTCAAGGCTACCAGATAACACACATGGTTCTGGTAAGAATTTTTTCTCGTACTATCTCTATGTATGCGGGCATCGCTGAGAAGATTTTAGTCAAAATATGTTTATATAGGTTCTGCTGATACACTTCTGGTTATCTATTTATTTATTTATTTTTATCGTAAATTTAATTAGAAATTAGAAATCACTGAAAGATGTGGCACTTTGAAAATTTAATGACAAAGTCACGCTTAGTATTTTGGTGAAAAACCATTAAGCGCTTTTAAAAATGACTATAATAATTTTTTATCAAAACAGAATTTTATGGGTTTTTTTTATTGACACCATATTTTACAATAAATTATGACATTTTGAAGCGATTTCGATCTAAACTGGGAATAAAAAAATAACGATCATAATCAAGAAAAAGGCGCAGATGTAACCCGCATAAAAGTTTGTTATTATCGTATTTGTTTAGTTATTGGGAAAACATGAAAAGGAGTAAAAATCTCATTTTCAAATCAGTGACATATTTTTAATAGAAAATACTTTGATTTTCTGTGAATTCTCTCGGATTTCGTTTGGATAATCTTTTAACTGCATTAAAACAAGAGCAATTTACTTTAGTAATATATTTGGAAAAAAATATATACATACACTGACAACCTTAAAACAATTTGTAGGGTCTTATAACTAATAAAGTAAACGAAATGAATCGATAGTTAAACAGTGAAAAACATTCGCCAAATTACGTTGTTTATTTTTATCAACCTTATCTGGAAAGTGCAAAAAATAATTTCAATCAGATCCTTTTTCTTATTTTTATAATAATATATGTACTATGTACAACTAGTTTGCAATGTTGGTATTTTATCTATGTACATATTATCACAAAAAAAGAAAGGAATCGAGAAATATCATGAAATACGAAAAATGTGCAGCTTTTTATCGTTCCAATAACATTTTATATAAAATATAAAGTACACAATTTCGGAAAAATTGTGCATTATTCAAAATTATTATTTTCGGATCAGCGTGTAAATTCTCCCCCAGACGATTGCGACACATGTATTTCATCTCTCTCATTCCTAAGCGAATGTCGGTCCCAGCCCACCTGAGCCACAAAGCTGCATCTCTTTCTAACAATGCCCCCGGATTTCACTTGACCCATATACGATATTGGGGAGGCTTTTCTTTAGCTTTTTTCAGTCTTTTATGAAAATATGCTATAGCTTTTCTGTGCTTCGTCTTCAAATACGAAAACCACATAACTACATATTATACAGTGCCACTGCCAATTCTCTACCAGGGATATAATATACAATGTAATGCACGATGAAACATTTTATAAAACATATTTTATAATGATATAACATTCCTCAAACCCTCATCCGCACCCGATGGTGCATAGGGCGCTGCATCAAATACGCAGTATTGTCTTGATCAATAAACACATGAACGAAAGGTGATCAGCCCTCCACTTTAGGTACCAGTCCAGGGTAATATTGAATAAATATTAGCGTGAAAAATCACTTTTATTTATTTGACTCCCCTCTAGGAATTGAACCCGGCACAATAACGGGGCGTGCTAACAATTTCACTACGGAGGCGGACTTTAATGAGTATATACTAAACTTTTTTTTTCTAAAGGAATAACCCGCAAAGAATATTTTAGATGCTTGTCCGCAGGTAGGATAGTAAGGATAGGGAAGGTTTATGTGAAAATACATTACAAATATTCAGACCAATTGAAAAGAGATCTTTCATGAATTCATTTTGCAATTGGCGAGAATCAAACCCTCGAAGCCAGTTTCTACCCAACTACGCAACGGCACCTGAACTGATTTTGATATTTTAGTATTTAGCTATCGTGATGAAAAATCCTTTCCCAAAAGTCATGTATGGTAGGTTTTCAAAGGTGACTCACTTTCCCAAAATATTTCACTCGACCCGTGCTGTTATTTTCAATTCAAAATAGACCGTTAATGGATACAAATTTTATCTGGTTCACTTGAAGTTTATTCAATTTGCTATACCGTGGTCAACCAATTGGTATATGAATAAGTTATTAAAACTTTTATTTCAACATTTTCATTGACAAAAAGACCGTCAAGCTTCTCATTATTCAAAAACATTATACAGAAAAATCTGATGAGTTGTCATGTACCATTATTAAAAATATACAAAGGATTTTAAGTTTTCTTTTAAAATCTTGCTTTATTAAGAAAAAATCATCAAATTTGGCATATGAAGATGTCAAAATAACTCAACAATATTTTTAGTACTTCAAAATCCTTGTAAGTACAGTTGTAATATTCCCCGAGGAATTGTTATCAAGATATATTATAGATATATAACATCGACAAAGCAATTTAAGAAAAATACCTTGTTCTTCATATACAAGCAAGTAATTTAAGAATCTCATTTAAAAAATAAGTAAAGTGTGTTTGTCTCAAAGGAACAAATGAGAAATGTGTAATATTATGAGAACAAAATGGTGCTCAATAATAATCCTAACGTGTTCAAATTACTCATAATAAAAATGAATGAAACAAGAGCAGTGTAATATTTATTAAACTCAATCCATCAGGAGAGATTGCACCATAAATTACACTTATTATATAAATATGATCCTTGTAATGCGGAAGGTCGGCGTCTTGAACTATTTTATTTGCTTACGGTATATTGACAAATGAAGGCTATTACTTTAAAAACCCACCCCGAATACAGAGGTTCCAGATTGAAGAGCGCCTATAAATAAAACTAAACAAGATTATTTTAAATGACCGGAGATTTGTCAACACTTCTCTATATAAGTGTAATCAGTTCAATCTCATTTATAAGGGCAACGCTGGGAGACAGATACCAGTTAACTTTAATCACCCGCTAATTAAGTTAGTGACAAGCAGATTTTTAAATGAATATTTTAAAGTAGATTGTGCTGTAAAACTTATTTTACAACTACTCTTGATCTGGAGTCATGTTTATAAAATAATAATTAAAAAAATTAACTAACTAACTAACCATCACGCCGCTTCCCCGCAGGGGTAGGCAGAGAAAATAGAGCGCCACACTTCTCTGTCCTTGCAAACATTCTTCGCCTCTTCCACGTTCATGCATCTCCTCATACATACCCGAAGATTGTTACGACTCCTAACCTGACCACTTTCAAGTATTTGGCATACCTGATCGTGCCATGTTTTTCTCGGTCTTCCTCTGTTTCTTTTCCCGCCAACATTCGCCTCATAAATTTGTTTTACCGTTTTTTCTTCACTCATTCGTTCTACATGTCCAAACCATCTCAACACACCTTTCTTAATTTTATCGATAATGCTTATCTCAGCTTTGCATTCCTTCCTTATTTCACTATTCGTACATCTATCATACATCGTTTAAAAATTAAACACTTGAATATACCACTTAATGAGTTTTATTTATATATTCGACTAGTTTAAAAAACATACAGATGTTTTCATCTTCTGGTAAAAATTAAAACTAACGAACAAAAAATATTTAGAAGTATATATGGGTTAATAAATATAGGGAAGGGGGGGGTTAAGGAACAAGATTTTTTGTAAAAGGAAACATAGATAATAATGGTGACGTATTTTAAAACAGCATATTATTAATTAACCTTTTATCTGAATTTAAATTTTTATGTAAGTACTCGGCTACCGTTCTGGAGGTCCCGGGTTCGATTTCCAGAGGGGTCAAATAGTTTTTTTTTCACTGTAATATTTATTCAATATTACCCTGGACTGGTACCTGAAGCGGAGGGCCGATCACCTTTCCTTCATGTGTAAACGATCAAGATAACTCTTCGTTTATATGACGCAGTGCCCTATGCACCATTGGGGTGCGGATAAGGGTTTATTATTATTATTATGTAAGTATTTCTAAATTTTCTAAATAATTCATGACTTGACCTTTATTCGGAACAGAGTGTAATAATTTAAGTGTGTGAGAGTCAAATGAGTGGTAAGTTTCCATGATATGATTTGTAAAATCCGAAAAATAATTACGTGTTTGTCCAGGGCGATGTTCTCTTATTATATTTTTCAGACTTCTCGCATTTTGGCCAGTATATTTTTTATCGCAGCCATCGCAAGAAATTTTATAAATACCGCTTCTATTTAATATGTATATTCAAGTGTTTAATTTAAAAAAAAATCAACGTGTCATTCCACAAATTTAATACCGAATCAATAAATAATACAAAAAAAAAATATCCATGTTATTTTTTGATGGATTAAAATTGTGCAATTTGACATATCAATTAAGATTTTCAGTTACAGGTTTAATGTCACATTTCTTGTTTGAAGAAGACTTTGGATGTACAGGTCTTATGACCTGTCATAGGCTTGTTAAGTGATCACTTTACACACGTGCAGTATTTACAAATTCTATTAATTGAAAACCACGATCGACAACCACACTACTCAAATTAAAAAAAAACTGCTAGATATATTGATCAATCACGCGACACAGTACGTGTTAGTTTACAAACCACATCTGTGTTGGATTGAGGTTTACTAAGGTGAAAATTTTTTTTATGCAAGATCCCCGAGCCCCGGATAACATTTTACACGATTTTTATTGAAAACATGACTTATTTTTTTAATGTATTTAATGGTTTGACCAGTTATTTTATTTTCAACATTTTGAACTCACTCAAAATGTTATAAAATTTGGTTTTACTTACCGTTACTGATATTTTCGGTTAAATAATGATATGTAATAAATTGCCAATATATTTCATGTAAAAAAAATTAACCACCTTCGATATTTTATGTTGTAATGGAAAATATATTGGCACAACAATATGTGCGCGCACAATAAAATTTAGAGGGAATCTCATTAGGCATATCCTTGAAAGGCCTACCGAGATAACTTGATAGTTCTAGGAAGAAATGGACCCCTGCAAACAAACCGGGGAAGGAAGTATTACTTTCGAAATGTAAACACATGTACGAACTTTTAATCCCGAGTTTACGACTAGGTCACGTTGGAACTAAGCCGCATTACGTCTGTAACCTTTTATTACAAACCTTTTAACCGACATTTGTCCAATTCTCGTTTCGGTCAACAATTCGGACGAAACTGATTTATCGCCCATGTTAAGCGACGTGTCGCCAATATTCCACACGTGTTGTGTCTTTTTTTATATTCAAATGTCAATTTGAATATTAAAAATAATGCGATATGTAGATTTATTTTTGCCCCGAAAGCCAAATGCCGCGCGGCTTAAATCCAATTTGTTAAATGCTTGCTTCGATCTAAATTACAACCTTTTGACTACTACCATGCATCATATCAAAATGAAAAATTCTGGTCAATATCACAGTTTGATAAAATAAACGGATTTGTGAAAACAAAGAGTCAAGGAGGAAGATAACATTATCTCATTTATTGATTAATTAATTTTTATTCCAACCCTGAAGTAAAGTATAAAGCCCACTAAGATTCATATAGCATACACGAGTACATCATTTATAAATATAAAAATAATGTTTGTTTATTTAAAATCTTACATCTCACAAAGTACCGAATGGTATGAAATTTTAACACTTTACTGGACCATGGCAGCGTTATCTGTTGAAGTTCACAGCAACATACGCAAAACTAAAAATGGATTTAAGTGGACCGCTTGTTGAGGCAATTACGGCCGCTTATATTTTCTCAATATTTTCGATTAAATTATTGCAACCAATGCATTAAAAAAAATCAAAAAACCGGTTTACATTGTTTTGCATTTTCTGTGGTTGATTTAACGCAAAAGTACAAGTCATATAACATATATGTACCTGCAGATATATTACGAAAAATGTATTTTAAGAAAATCAGTTTCATGGACTCAAGAAAATGTGCTTTTAATAAACAGTAAATGTATTTTTGAGAGACTTCCGTATTTATTGATTTTTAATGCGGAAAACTTTCAAAATATGTATGTATGTACATATTTTTACATTAATGTATAACCTTTCCCGTGATTACTTACTCAAGGGATGTTTTTTGTTTATTCCCTCACCAGGACGTCGCGACTGTTTGCGTTTATTTCATTGGTCCCTGTTCCCGCATTTAGTATAGTAAAATATAAATTTTACGGCTGCATAAACGCTTCGGATGTTTCGGTGCGTCAGATAAATATTTAAACAAAGAAAGAGAGGGTTGGAGGGTGTTTATGATTTGGTGTAGGGTTGTTTTAAATATGCTGGGGTTGAATCATTCCGATTGAGATGTAAACGTAATGATTTAATTCCACCAGGATGCCTGTCTTGTTGACCGCGATTTAAACGAAAACATCTTTCTCTTTTGGCTTTACAAAAGTTAACGGTGTTCTGTAATGAAATGTCTTGAATGCGTATAAAAAATATGCTTAAGACAGGTTTAGCTAGTATCAAAATAAAATGAGGAAAAAAATCTTATTTTTTGCAATAAATCAAACAAATTCTATTTTTATCTTGAAAGCACTATCATTACATTATTTAAACACATTTCTTGGAAACGAAAAAATCCTATCTCTTCTCTGCTTCTCGCAGAAAAATGGTTACGAAGAGATTTATTCTTCTTTATCAGTACACGCTTGTAAAGTAGATGTCAGTGTCCGCAATGTTCTCCATCTGTTTACCAAAGTAGACATTTAAAGAGAAATCTACCAACACAGCATTTTATTCAAGATTTCCGCTTTTTTATTCCCATCCCCGAATACACACCCCCTCCACGACAGCTCGAGTTCTTCCTGTTTGATTCTGTTGTTTAAATGGGAAAATACTTAGGATTTAACATAAAACGGGGAAGGATACGTATAGTATATATCTTGACATATCAGGCGTATTCTTTTTTTCAAGTGATTATCATTCATATACTTCTAATGCTCTTTCTTCAAAAGGATTAAAACTCTTGTTTTCTTTAAGTTACAATTTGAATAATTTATTTCATCTTTATTTCAATTTCGAAAGAAATACAAGTTTTAATGTTTTGTACTGATATTTCTTGGTGGAACTGTATTTTATATCATATAAACAACTTTGAAGTTTTTTCTAATGAGAACACATAATTTTCGATTTATAAATAACATAAATAATTTAAAAAAATGTGTCTCATAAGATTCAATGTAAAAATAGTGCAATATGTAGTACACATGTGATTTTTATCCCCAAAAGTTCCCCCAACCAGTATCACCATTATAGATTGGTCTCATTGCAAGAAAAAATAGAGTATTAGCCATCTTTAGATACTTATCAGGGACATACATAAAAATTGTATCTAATACAACTAAGCAGATAGAAATATCACGAATCGAGCTAAAGAAATATATATGTCCATAATACGCATCTCTCTTTTTCTCCAGCAAATTTTAGGTTAGCATGCCCAGTATAAATTCAGTCGAGTTATCTACAGTAGTATCCATACTCCCTGAAGTAGAGATATCTCAGATATTTCTTCTTAAACATCTTCAAGGAGTATTTCAACTAGTGGGACGCTCAGACCAGAAACCCACACTCAAGCCTACTTCGCGCTGCGGAGTTGTACAGAATCTACCTGAGCGAAGTTAAGTTCAGATTAGTCCAAGAAATCGCTGAAATTCAATTTTTAATCACGGTGCACTGGCTTAGATTTTGGTGTCATTGAGTGAAGTACTAACGGTATTGTGATTTAAACATTGATTTTATAAATATTAGTACCTGCATATGTTTTGTTAGTAAATATGGAAAAAATATGTGAGTAAAGATAGAGCACTCTCCTTATTATTCATATGAATTTCTGTTAATACATGCTTATAATGGAGAGGGGGGGGTTCTTTCCTTCATGTGTAAATGATCAAGATAACTCTGCGTTTATATGAAGCAGTGCCCTATGCACCATTGGGGTGCGGATAAGGGTTTTATTATTTTATCATTATAAGGTATTATCTCATAAATAAGATTCACAGGCATTTAATGTATCATCACCATGTTTGTAATAAAAAGCTTCCGTTGCTATATTAATTTGCGTGATGTTTGTGTGATATTTTAGTATAGATATAAGTTCATGTCACAAAAAAAATGATCACTAATAGATTTTTCATAATATTAACATGTCACTTAAAACAAGATTTCAATTTTCATGCGTGTTCAAGTTTTTTTTATTATTATTAATGTGCTCAAAATAGATTTACAGGAGAATTTTTCTGATAGTTATAAATCAAAAATAAATGGGTGCTAAAAAATATTATAAAAACCCTTTTTTCATATTTCTCACATGTATTATAGTGACTTCTTCTAAATTGAATATCCCTTACGTTTCTTATTTATAAAATCTGATGGATGACATAAAAACGTTTCGTTCTTTTGTGATATTTATTTTATTAATTTTTTTTATTTGATAACAATTTTCGTTTTGATATAATAATTTATTTACTTTTGTTGTTAACTCTACCTTATGTATGTTATCATAAACCATATTAAGTTCTCCCGTATCCGAGACCTTTGTTAAATCTCACTAAATTAATGATTCTTAGAAAACTTCGCCATATATAAACAAATTATGAAAATTGATATTAGTAACTAACGTATATGAAAATTAGATTTAAAATAACTGTTAATGTCAGTACTAATTACATGATTCGAGGCAAAGCTTGTTTCTAACTTCCTCTTAACTTGCTCGAGGCACGGAGTCCTGAATGTATTATAGAAAGGACTCATATTATATTTTGTTTGTTGAACTAAGTAATTTTGATAAAATGAGGGGCATGGGTGATTTTGTTGAGGGATCCCAAAACTTACAGCGTTGAATATTATTGTAATATTTCTTAAAGAAAATAGAGAGCCTCTGAACGAAAATGTTGGATCAGAAGGGTTAAATGAATGATGGAGAAAGATGATGCAAAGGGTTAATATATCTATCGATCATATATCGTTTATTACGTATCAAAGTTACAAATATACGATGCCAGAAAGTGTAAAAAATAAAAGGCAGCTTAGAAATTAAATGAAAAAACGAGTACATGTGAAAACTGTTTAAATGTAAATAAGACTTATTAGGATAAATCTTTGATTCTGATATGAATTATTGGTAAGAGTGTCAAATTGATTTTACAAATCAATGAATAATCAATAATTATCTTCGCTATAATAATAATCATTATTGTGTCCATTCATATTCGGATCAGTGGCGGACCTACCCTAGAAGCCCAGAAGCCCGGCATGCCTAACAACTCCAACAATGATTAAAAATACATAATTAATGTATGCCTATTTTTAAATTATCGCGCGCTTTTTCGTACAACCCGAGATAGTCGAGCGTAAACATTCGGCTTTCGCCCTGTCTGTTGCAGGTGCAGGCGATACTTGATTAGCCATCTCGCTCGCTCTCATTGGCTTCAATTTGGGCTTCTGCTTCCAGCAAAACGCATAGTTGATTTGGTTTAAAAACATAACTTTAAGCCGTACAATGTAGGTACCTATATGGCATTTTGTATCGAGTTTGGAAGCCAGCTTCGGTAGCGTGAACATAGCTACAAGAAATTAGCTACAATTCGCAATATTTGTAACGAACGTATTTCATCATCTGTCAGATTTCTCATCTGTGAGATGCTTATCAACTAGTTTTATGCCTTTGTAGAGTTCATAAATATAAAATATAATTGATAATCCATAATTAAATACGGTAATTGTAGGAATTATTAAGATTTGAATAAGTTTTCGCATTTTTTTCGTTCTTCGCTACGTTTTTCGTAAGCACATTTTGTTTGAACGTCATAATGAATTCGGATACGGCCGATGCCGTTTGTGCTGTTTTATTTATTTATTTGTTTTATTTATAAAAGTGGTTGAAGGAATAAATTTATAATGGAAAGGTGAGCGCATTGAATTTTATTAAAAAAAAGAAATGATTACATCTCAAGGTCTCAAAGACCTACTCCTGATTTAAAAATATCACAACTGTTAAATTACATAAAAGGAAGTTTAATCAGTCGATATACAAAGCTCGTTGGATTAGAAACGTATTGAAATATATTATTAGATTAAAACCAATATTTTTAGCTTTTCCACTTTATTTTTATTTGACCAGCGACCGGGTTACTGACATTTTATTACCGTTACCGACATCATCAGACTGGTACTGTCGATGTCGATGTACTGATGATGTCGGTAACGACGAAACCCGGTCGCTGGTCAAATAAAAATAAAGTGGAAAAGCTAAAAATATTGATTTTAATCTAATAATATATTAAAATGCAATTCCATCACGAAGTGCCAGTGGATAATAAAAATCTATTAGAAACGTATTTTACTGCAGTCAACATTTTCTTTATTTCAATGTGATGGCTATTCCGTACAAAAATTACATCATTGCATTTTTTACACTCATTACAATACATTGTTTATCTTTATATTGTTTTTTTAAATAAAGTTTTGTCCTGACATTTCTTGGTTGAACTGCATTTTATAGAATAAAATAACAACTATGAAATTTTTTCCACTTGAATTTTGTTTGACCAGCAACCGGGTTTCGTCATAACTGACACCACCTGTCCGATGATGTCGGTTACGACGAAACCCGGTTGCTGGTCAAATAAAATTCATGTGGAAAAAATTACATAGTCGCTATTTTATCCTGGCTACGCTTGGATGGCTTGACTCTGGCTAATATCTGTACCCGTCGGATTCTCCAGTTCTTTAGACACGTTGTGCGTGGCAACGAGGATAGCCTGGAACGACTAGTTGTGATCGGTAGCCTGGAGGGAAAGAGAGGGTGAGGAAGATCCCCACACGATGGACCGATCAAATGAAGGCAGCAGCAGGCACTTCAATGGTTGATGCGCTACGTGCAGCGCAGTCAAGGGATAACTGGAGAAGAGTCATTGCTTCTGCAAGGGTCACAACCCTCAGCAATGAGGAATAAGATGGAGAAGAAGATTTTATTATGAAAAATAATGGGCTTGCCTTACTGGTAAGCCCTGGGCACGCCACTGATTCGGATCAATGGATATTAACCCAAAAAGAAATTATATAAAATAAAAAACAAATTAAATGTTATGTTAAAATGCTACAGTAGATATTTCAAAATTTTAAAATAAACATGATGTTGGTAACATCTATCTAGGTACGTAGAGATGACTGAAAAATGATAAAGCTCAATCGGCTCCCTCGCGGTTCCAATCGACAGGTTTTGAAGCTATATTTAAATATATATATATATATATATATATATATATATATATATATATATATATATATATATATATATATATATATATATATATATATATATATATATATATATAGGGTCCGCCATCTAAAGTTTTTTTTTTCAACTAGTGCTTATTTCGTGAATGGTAACACTTAGCTCATGTCTGATTTGACAGATAATTAGTTTTATCCTTCCGCTGAGCGAATATGGTTGTGTATACGCTTGAACAACGCTGGGAAATATTGCGACATTACTTTGAAAATCATGGTAATGTTGCAGAATGTGTGCGAAAATTGCGTACGGTTTTTGGAAGAAGAGAAGCACCGTCAGCTCCGTATGTTCGTTATCTTGTGAAAAAAGTGAAAGAAACTGGCATCCTCATCGATAAACCAAAGCGTGAAAAGCCAAAAACAGTGCGTACACCCGAGAATATCGATGTTGTGGCAGAAAGTGTGCGTGAAGCGCCATCAACATCAATTCACCGTCGTTCTCAACAATTGAACATTTCGGAGACATCATTGAGACGAATTTTGCATAAAGACCTTGGTATGACGCCATACAAAGTCCAATTGGTTCAGGAGTTGAAGCCAACTGACCATCTAATGCGTTTTCGCTTCGCTGAGTGGGCCTGCGATCGACTTACAGAAGATGCCGATTTTGCCAAAAAAATCATCTTTTCGGATAAAGCTCATTTTGATCTTGGCGGGTATGTAAACAAGCAAAATTGTCGTATTTGGGGCACAGAAAACCCGCACGCATACATTGAAAAGCCGGTACACCCAAAACGAGTCACTGTTTGGTGCGGATTTTGGTCTAGAGGCATAATTGGGCCATTTTTCTTTGAAAATGAGCAAGGAGTGGCCGTTACAGTCAATGGCGATCGTTATCGGGCCATGTTGAACGGATTTTTGTTCACAAAAATTGAAGAGGAGGATATTGGCAACATTTGGTTTCAACAGGACGGCGCTACGTGCTACACAGCCGAAGCTACACTCGATGTTTTGCGCCCTGTTTTTGAAAAAAAAAAGTTATTTGGCGGACCCTTTATATATATATATATATATATATATATATATATATATATATATATATATATATATATATATATATATATATATATATATATATATATATATATATATATATATATATATATATTTATATTTATATATATATATATAAATTTATATATATATATATATATATATATATATATATATATATATATATATATATATATATATATATATATATATATTTAAATATATAAATATATATATATATATATATATATATATATATATTAAATATATAAATATATATATATATATATATATATATATATATATATATATATATATATATACATATATGCATGCACATTTACTCTATTTTTTTCCAATTTATCCAAGCCTTAAATGTTGTCTACATAGCTTGATAAATAAATAGATATATGGAAGTAAATAAGTGGTGGTATTTGTCAAGAACATTAAAATGAAGACTGATTATTTTTATTCTTGTTTTTGTCGCCTACTTGTTGAAATTGTTGAAGTTTGTCCTCGCGCGAAGTAATTATCTTATTAAATGTTCTACCAAATTTCATTACTGGGAGGTCATACCGTAATCGATTTCATTTGTTCAATGGTTCCCGATAATAATCGATTTCTCTTATTTCCCCAGCCTTTCGTTTTATCTTGTGGGTCTTAAAGAGCCTCTTTGGTTGACAGTATCTTTTGATGTCAATTTATTCAATCTGTCACTAAAAACAAATAAAGAAGCCATCATAAACAGCTTTTAGTATTAATACTCATATAAATAACCATTTATTTTCATAAATATAATAACAATAATAACGCAGAGATTGGAAAAAAATGTTTATGCAAAAAGTCATAAAATACAAGTTTTTGAATAAAAAATTACATATAATTAACAATTTTACAATGACAAAAGCCTTTTCCCTGTTTTCCATATGACCACTGATAAAAAATCAAATAAGAAATAGTTTTTACCCCCTCATCATCCCTCAACGTCTCATTTAGCCTTTAAATTTTAGACTTCACAAACGGCATTTGAAAATGACACGGAATTCATCAAATCACGTGTCACAATAGGTTTGGAGAATTATTGATATTTCTTAGCAAAAATTAAACTTAAAGTGCGTTAATATTACCAAAAAGTTACTGCCAAGTCGATATAAATGTAATATTCAATATATTTATAATACATAATAATATTTTTAATGAATTTAAATTTAATTCAAATATATTCATACTTAACTATAAAATTCATATTTGCAGTACCTTTTAACGAACAAAAATAATTTTTAGGCAAAAATATTGTTCTTTATTTTGTATTCAAAAGATTTCAATGAGAGAATATCAATGAAAATAATCAGAAATATTCTTATAAAACATTGTATGAATGGTTTAGAGATGAATTGGATTCTTAAACAAAACAAAATTCCATGGATTTTTTTCTTCAATAAATATAAAACCATATACTCTCACATTTTGTAAAGCTGCGGATATACTTAGATTTATCAAGGAAAAATGCATTTCAATATCCGGATAGGAATTTAGTCTCGAAGTACGAGGGGATGAATATAAGGAATGAGATAGGCTTATACTTCGTACGATTAAGAGTTCGATATAACGTTGAATATTATAATAATATCTTTATTTAGAAACAGCTTCCTTTATAAACGAAATGTTTTAAATGCATTTTAATAATAAATATTGGAAAGCGAAAAAATGGTGCTGTTTTGAGTTAAGTATGATAAAAACTTATGTTTACTTCACATACGAATAAATAACTTGTTAAGTATAATAGAATCAGAATATCACAATAAAATTAGTAAGAATATATGCAAGATCAATCAAATTAAAGTACATAGTTTATTTACACATACATTTTATTTGAACAGTGAACGTGTTTCGTCGTTACTGACATCATCTGATGGGTAACGTCGGTAACGGTGAGACCCAGCCACTTGTCGAATAAAATGAATGTGGAAAGAACTATATAGTTGTTATTTAGTTTAAAAAATCGGACGAAAATATCTTGATTCTACAAAAAATATGTCTCTAAATTTTAATTTAATTTCAGTATCAAATAAATTTTTGTGGTAAAATTAATGTAATTGATAATTTAATTAATATAGGCTTAAAATTTATGTATTTGAGTAAATATTACATAGGTGCGTCGGAATTATATTGGTTAATACATTTTTTATTAAAATGATTTTCATATGAGAGTTTTATCGACCATTTTGTTTTTAACTCAGGCTGCTATCTCAATTAATTACAGCTTTTACTTTGCTTAAAACTAAAGAGATTTTAAATTAAGTTGTCAATATAATACGATATTAATACAATCCACATCAAAGAAAAACTGCGAATTGGGTCGTAAAGGTGAAATTTTGGTAGCTATAAATAAACCTAATTGATCTTAAGCACTTTAAACAATTTTTTTCTTTATCCTAAATTCTTTTGCATTTCACAATATAGTTTATATAAATAAAAGTACAAAAAATATAGTATAATACAAAAAAAGATCCCACAAAGGCATGGACTGTGTGTGGGTAAACATTATATTTTAGGTTATAGTAAAGGTTACTAGCAAGAATACAATAGATGTTATCAGAAAACAATCGATCAAAAGTGTAAGTTTAGATTACGATTACTTAATTTTAACAGAAAACAAAAAATTAAAAAAGATGAAAATGAAAAAAAATTATAAAATATGTACTATATGAGTTATACCATACGTTTAAATAAAAAAGGAACTTAGATCTGTTTTTTCAACAAAAAAAAATAAGCAAACTTTTAAATCGAAACAAACATAGGTAATTAATGTCTAACATAAAGTCTTTGCGGAATGAATTAAATTAAATTAAATTATATGTATGGGATCGAATCCTTAGTTGGCGGTTCGGAACGAAACCAAGTAAAGATTGAGTTTAATATATGAACAGTAAAAACATGCATGATGAACTTATTGTATCGAGGCAACAAAGTTTCCCGTTTAATTTTATTACAATAGCATCATCAATAATTGAATTCGCTCGTTTGTGCTACACTTATGTAAGTTTTCAGCATCCACCAAAGCGAAATACCTGGCGAGTTTTGACGTAAATTTGCGTCATATTATTTCCATGGTTCCCGATGAGGCTATCGCGTCCCTTTGATGTGTTCCGTGTTTTATTAAAGTTGAATTTCATAACGACCCGTCAAACGCAACATGCAGTTTCGTAGAGGGTAAATGATGTTGGGAATCGGCGATGTTCTAATTTTGCATAACTTGTGCAGTCATTTTGCGAAGAATTAAAGGTGTAATATATTTAATTTAATAAAAGCTTTACAAGTATATACTATTTTTTTGAATATTGAAAGCATTATTTTTACTTTAAATCTATTGAGACAGGTGTTTTGACGAATTCTGGATTATTTTTAAAGACCGTTTATGAAAAATAATTAAATATATATGAAAATGGTGCAAAATACATTAAAATACGCGTCACAATAGATTTGTAGAAATGGTTGTATTTAATTTTTATTTGTTCGGAAATTGTACAGCTTTACATACAAAAAATGATAAAATAAACAATAGTTTCATTAACATTAATAAACATTACATTACATTAACAAAAAAAGTTACGTAAAAAAAGGCAATTAAACAATTCCACATTTATGTTATAATAACTATTAAAAAACATTCAGAGATTAAAAAAAGAGTATGGTATAAAAAATAGATATTGTAGGAAGGAGAAAGAAAGGAGAGGAATTAATGAGGGTGGTTAAAGGATTTTTTTTTCTAGGTAAGAGGTTTAAAAATAAGAATATATTTATAAATATACATACATATATATACATACGCATACATACACACATAAATACATATATATACATACATATACACATATACATACATATACACATACATTACATATACAGAAAAAAAAAATTGTCATGCACAGTTCACCCACCACTCATAACATAACTAGGTAATTCGTGGAGAGTAAACAGAGTATGACAACTTTCTACTAGCCTCTTTTTTTATTGTAGCTATGCTTTTTCCAAAATTATCAATGTCATTAAATGTCTTGTTGTAAGTGTCCATGATTCTGTTTAGGGTGGTATCCGAGTAAAACTTTAACTAAAATATTTATATATATATATATATATATATATGTATATATATATATATATATATATATATATATATATATATATATATATATATATATATATATATATATATATTTTTTTTTTTTTATTTTTTTTTATTTTTTTTTTAATTATTACACTCGGTCACATATAAAGGGCAAGTCATGAACACTAAAAATAAAAATACATTAAATTGAAATACTGTTAAAAGATGAATTAATACGCTTCTCCGAAATTCCTAAGCATTACTCTCTACGTTCCCATTTAAACCAAGTCCCACCCCTTAACCCCCTCTAGTTTTTTACCCACCCATCTATACCAATACCTTAATGATTTTTCACTCGGTAGATCACCTGTCGATGAAAACATCTGTAGTTTACGAAACTTGTCGTTTAAAATAAAACTCAATTAGTAGTCTAATACAAGTGTTTAATTCTTAATCAATCCATCATTACTCAAAATTAATACCAAATCAATATAAAATATCTATGAATTCTGTTCAAATAATTCATAAACTTAAAGTTATTTCCTCAATTCGATAAAGCTGCAGTAAAGGTATTAATATCTCGCTAGACGGTAGCGAGCATGAGTGAAATAGCCAACGCAAAAAGCATCGTAACAGCGTAGTAAGGGAAAATGTGAGAAAAAAACTTTCCGTACTCGGGGCATTGTTTACCTTCCTTCCGGTCCGCCGCGACACCCTTCCGGTCTTATTTCACCCCATTCTTCAGTCGCCCCCCTGCGCTGGTAAACGTAACAAAAAATCACCCCCCGCATGCGATCTGTAATGAGAATATCTTCAATGTCTTTGTCCGCGGTGAGTCAAAAGGGACCACGAGTGCAATGAGGATTTTGTATTTTAGTAAATGAGCCAACTTTAAAAAGACCTTTCAACTCGCTGGTTTTATGTACAAACGTATAATAAAATGAAAGAGGCGACAATATTAGCAAGTTGTTTTAAAACAATAACAAAATGCTTAATCATATTCCTCTCGAGGGAGTGAGTACTAAAATGTATTTGCCAAGATGTATAATTAAATATTTAAAAACATATAATATTTTGGTGAATACCACTATGTCTTCGAATCTTTTGTGATCGGTGTTCAAACTTCTTGTAAAAAATATACCTACTTGGTGGGCTTATTTCTGAGAAGCAATATTTTCTTACCAACCAAAAACAGACTAGCGATGCTATTCAAAAGTTGAAACCTTATACATCTGTTTGTAATAAGAGAGCCGATGGAGTTTGTATAATAATTTATTATCAGTGCAAATTATATACATATATTAAAATTAATTACATGCGATTAGACAAATCAAATTGTAATTATGAAAGCAAGGAAGGCAAACGATGTTGAATTAGGTAAAGAGTTAAAGAGGAACGGTAGAGAAAACCAAAGGAATGATCAGATGAACAATTAGGATTCCAATTATAGATACTAATGTTTCTGAAAAAAAATTGATCGAAAATCTACAAAAAGTTTAAATGATCGTTTGATATGTTTTGATATTCTACTATTTATTTGTTTTTACAAAATATTTAAAAAAAATTGATTAAGGTTTAAAAGGTAGAAGAACCTTCACAGTAAATAAAAGATTTAAACCAATTTTTTTTTAATCAATATCAGTTACACTATCGAGTGGTCATAAAATTTTCAACCGATCAAGACATTATTTCTTTTAATAAAAAACCTAACCGTATCCAATTTCGTACCCAAAATGGAAGTAAGATTTAAAGTATTTCTACATTATTTATTTGATTAAGTAAGCACTTGTAGGTACATCGATTGTGGAGTTGTAATGAATGTCGTAGTTAAAGATTCACAAAATCCACGGTAGATTCAATTTTACAAAATTTTCCCAGGTTTGTGTGGCGCTTATCAGGAAGGGTGGCAGATAAAATATACAACGCGGGGTTGCTGTAAATCATGACAAATTGTTTAAACGATAAAAACAGACATTAATTATTAACGACGGTAGAACTTTTTTCATTTTAATAAATTAACTCTTACCTGTTTGAAATCAGTGAGCGCCATAAAAAGTTGTATTTTCCTTTAGATTTTTACAACCATTTTAGATGTTTTTCATCGTTTATATAGACTATATGTACCTACAGAAAAGAGTAAAAACATTTTTAATCGTAACTTTTTTGGAGCTCTTGAATAATTAATATTTTTTAAATTTAGAGATATGCTTTTGTTTCAAGAAAGGCTCCTTAATATTCAATTTAGTATTTTGTTAGACTTTTCTTTCAATTAAGAAAACTTTAAGCAGTTTCATTTTTATTTGTCACATAATTAAAAAATTAAGTTTACATGATATTTAAAAATGCATTCTCGATACAGAAATGAAGATAAACATAAGTTCACTTCATCAATTTACAAAGTGATGTCAAATTACAAAGTGAGTCATGCTGGTATTACGGAATAAGCTTTGGGTTCGACCCCAACTCTGAGAGGAATTTATTTCATTTTCAAATTAAAACCACTTAACGTAACCTTTTGATTTAATATTCTTTCATTGAAAAATCAGTGATGATGGGTTAAATTCCATGACTTAAAAAAATCTACGATAATAACAGATTATCTTTTTAAACAGCAAAATCACTCAAAATATTTGCATTCACCTACTACCTATTCTTGACTCCATCTCAACTTATCGTCTTTGTAGACTATTGGGGTCAGCTCTCATCGTCCTCAGGTTATAGGTCCTTCTATCGTGAACAACGTCCCCTTGGCCATGCCTTCGAACCATGTTATCTTTCTGTAGCATTTATGAACTCTTTAGACTTTCTGTAGATGTCTTTCGAGGAAGATCCATGGCGATTGCCTGGTTCACAATATGGTCAGGTGTATACACCATCTAAATTGCTTTTACTTTACCTAACTGTTAATGCCTGTAAAAATCAGGCTTCCACAAATGCGTGAACACTTTATTTTATCTCTAAGGGACAATCACGTTGACCATATAAGCATTCGCATTTTAGCAGTTTGTTGCCTAGAGTAGGTATTATTTTATGCATCATCCAGCATTTGGAGATAAAGAGGGGTGTGAGTCTTATAATTTTTTGACTGACTAGTTGTATATGTAGAATATATATGGGTGTATAAATAAAGCGTCATAATTTTTAAAATATGGTATTTTTATACCCGATTGCCGTATACACTATTTTCTCATGTCCGTGTTGATGTGTATTTTAATTATTTGAAATCAACTGAACATGTCTTCCGTAACTAATTAAACATGATATTTAATGGTGAATTAAAAGCAATTATGCAACACTTGTGACAAAACAGCCAACTTGTTGCCTGAACTGGAATCGAGTATTACTATGGTTTCCGGTGTAACTTTATAATTCAAAATGTTTGCGCTACTTTTGGTAACGTTGTGAGCACTAATGGTACTGATATTGATTCATTTATCTTTTTACTAAGGATGCAGAAAACTAATATTAGTACAATTTCTGAATTTCGGTAAAATGTTGAATGAAACCCAAATAAATATCAATATCATTTCATTTAGAATTGAAAATGCGATTTAACTGGAAATGGGACGAAAAAACTAACAATTTTAAGACAATCTACATCATCTTAAATACAAAAGAATAAGCAAAAAATACTACACATTATGGCAGCCTATATAGTATCGCACAAAAATCGCTAGTAAAGATAGTATTTAAAGTTCTGAGACAGACTTTCACTGAGAAAATATGGTATTCAAACCATTACATTTTACGACCTTCAAAAAAACTATTCCCTAAAATAATCCTTACATATTAATTTGAACAAAAATACACAAATCATATACTTAGCAACATTTACTAACTAAACAAACCACCAACTGGCAATAATAGTTTTAGAGCGTTCCGTAGCGTCTTATAGTCCATGAAATATGGTGAAAAAATTATGAAATAAATAAATAAACATATTTGAAGAATTGAGGCAATCGATAACATTTGATAGTGACCTGGGGACGCTCGCTATGCTTATGAACGACGTTTATTGATGGACCAATTGTGAGATTTACAGAGATACCGAAGCAATTAAAGTGACTTTTCGTAGATGGAAAATGATGCAAATTTTGATTGCAGCTTATTGACATTCACCATTAAGGCAGCCCGATTGATCAGTTTAGTTTTGCTTGTTACTAAATAAGGGTAAAAGGGCTGATGCAACAAACCCTTAAGATTCAATCTAAATAGCAGAACGAGATATTGTTCTACCCTTCATTGCATTTTTGTATATACAATTTACATTCAGAAAAAACACAAGCATCACATTCTTAATTCATACACTAAAGAATATTAATTATAATATAATACATATAACAATTTAATATTTATCATTTATTTAAGTGAACGTTTGGATCCTAGCCGCCGGTATTTGAATTTTAACGCGGTCAATTAAAATCTTTTGTCAAAAATTAATTAAATTTTAATAGAAAATTAACACGTATATTTTTTTTTAATGTTTGTTTGGTCCTAATTAAGCAGAATATTGTTGCAACTATACGATGTTAATTAGTATTGCTTCATTTGTTTGGTATTTGCCCCTAGAGATTTAGTCTCAATTATCGTTTGACCCAGTTAACTGACGAGCTAATTAAGTCAAATAAAATTAAATATTTTTCAACACGTTAAAACAACCAAATATTTCTTTAATATTTTTTCATCACCTTCATACAACCAAATATTTCTTTAATAATAAAACTCGATTAAAACATTGAATAGTTGATTAAAGCTCCTCAAATGTAGGTACTTCAATTGAAAGCGTTATTTGTGGAAATGAATCAATGATATAATCAAAGCTTCTGACTTCGTTATAGCAAGGAATCAATGTTAACAATGCTTTAAATATACAACATATATATTTATTTCATTACCGAATATAATAAATATATCTATCTTTATAAAACATACTAACTAATTAACTAAACTAAATAACCATCACGCTGCTTCCCCGCAGGCGTAGGAAGAGGGATAGAACGCCACACCACTCTGTCTTTGGAAACATTCTTCGCCTCTTAACACGTTTATGCATCTCCTTAGACATACCCACCTATTATTTCGACTCCTAGCCTGACTGAGTTTTATTATTTGACATACCTGATCAAGCCAAGTTTTTCTCGGTCTTCCTCTGCTTCTTTTCCAACTTTATTCGCCTCACAAATTTGTTTTCTTACTCATTCGTTTCACATGTCCAAACCATTTCAACACACCTTTTAAATTTTATCGATAATGCTTACCTCAGCTTTGCATTCCTTCCTTATTTCACCATTCGAATATCTATCATACATCGTTTTGGCACACATTCTTCTGAGAGATAAATTTTATATAACACACATACACACACACCCACCCACCCACACACACACACACACACACACACACACACACACACACACACACACACACACACACACACACACACACACACACACACACACACCCACAAACACACAAAATGCATTATATTTACCACCAAAACATAGCTTTTATACAAATGCATTGGAATTATTATACTGTATTTAGAAGTTATGCAATTTAATTAGCATAATAGCTAAAGTTCATTATTTTCACCCTTAGGGTGAATTGAGTTCTGTAACGTCACAGGTTGAGGTTTTATTCAGCGACACTTGTTAGCGCACCACAACAGGAAATTAATACATTATAATGTATTGTTTCGTAGCCTTCCGACAGTAGTCACGGTGTTATTAATTATAGCGGTGGTCGTATGATTTATTCAAATACATTACGTTACATGACCGTATACTATCTATAAATAATTATATGCGAGTATCTATTTATAGGTAAGACCTTAATAGATGGCTCAAATAAATAAATATTTTAAATTTTTATACGAAGATATATTTTTTTAGTCAGGGGCGTGCATTCCATATAAGCAGAAAAGCAGTGCCTATCATAACTTACCCGCGTGACATATGAAAACGCAACCAGTACCTACTCTAACTTACTAAGTAGTGCCTAGCTTACCTTACACCTACCTCTACTGCTAAAAATAAATCATGTAGTTGGCAAAAAAAGCATGAAAGTCGACTAAATGCAGTCTAAATGCGATCTCTTAGACAGAAAAACGATATATGATAAATGTTCGAATGGTGAAAAACGAAAATAATGTAAGGCTTAAGATAAGAATTATCGATAAAATTAAGAATAGTATGTTGAAAAGGTTTGAACGCATAAAATGAACGAGCGATGAATTAACGGTGAAAAAAATTGAGACGAATGTAGTTGGTAAAAGCAGCAGAAGAAGACCTTGTAAAACTTCGCTTGATCAAGTATTTCTAATGCTCGAAAGTGGTCAGCTGGGATTATAAGAGTCAAAGATGGATGAATATCGAAGAATGTTTTCAAAGACAGAGAGGTGTGGCATTTTATTCTTTCTGCCTACCCCTGCGGGAAGTGGCGTCATGAAAAGTCAGTTGGTTTTATTAATATTGCTATATTCTTGCCAAAATATAAAGATTCATGACTTAAGTGAAATAGAAAGTAAATATGTCATTAAATTCTAACCACTTATAAAAAGATAGTTTAAACGGATTCATACGTACCGTATAAAGTTGAAATTTTTTTTCAAATACTGTGCAAATATATATTTTTTATAAGTTGAGTGGAAAATCGACTGACACAAAGTTCGCAATGCTACACAACCGCCTTAATTAATACAGAACTTTCCATCATGAACAAACTCTTTTTTTTTTTTTACTTTTTTCAGCTTTGCGTTTGAGACGAACGGAATTTTTTATGGAAACTTTATGAAATTTGTATAGCTAAGTGATACATTCAATCTGCGAAAAGTTGAACCCCTTGCGACCCAAATCAGCACCACAAATGGCTGTCGCTACACAACTTGTGTAAACTTGCCGATCTTACTTAAAACCTATCTTGCACAATCCAATTTCTTTTCGTTTTATAATACAAATGGGAATAGGGGCGGAAAAATACATTAATTTAAACGTATTTATTTAGACGGTGATTTGTTTCCCTTCAAGATTTATTGAAAATGGTCCATTCGGATATTTGACGAAGTGATCTTTTTGGAAAACTGAGTATGATAATAATCCCATGTGTATTTTTACTTACGTGCAAAATATTGATGGAATTATAACAAAAGAAAGACTTTTTTACTGGATTTTAATTGTTTCATAAAAAATGAAATTGTTTTTTCTTAACATGGTTATGTTTTTGTGGGTGTTTGTTCGTATGTATATACACATTTATGTTAATGTTATCACATACATAAACATATTAATTTAAATTTTTACTTGTATATTAATTTGATCAATTGTCAATTTTGAAATAACTTAAATAATTGTATGGCCTCCTTAAGTGATTGATTTCTAATGAAAACGGCGCTGCACAAATTTTCCAATAAATAAGTAATAAATTAAAACAATATTATTCAAATGACTCCTTGATCTTAAAGGGAATAATTAACTACGAAATTGGGAAATTGCAAAATCAAAAATAAAATCCATAAATAAAGATATTATTTTTAATTTTATCCGGGCGTTGATGTTATATCAAAACATTTAACATTTTCTCTTCAATCGCAGGGTAACAAAACAAAAACGATTTAAAAAGTCTGGAAAGCACTGCTATTAAAATATACTTTGACTAAAATATCATTTGGGTTTGAAAGTTCTCGTAAAAATATTTTTTTAATCATAAATTCCAAGAAAATTATGCCATGTCACTCGTAAAATATCGTATAAAACTTTATATCATTTCATTTTGTAACTTCAGTTTTAAAATGATGTTTATTTTTCCCTTTTAATTATTATTTGATAAATCTTTAATTTTTGGATTGAATATGAGTATATTGCTAGGGTAAGATCACACGGAGATGATTACGGTTTTTACTTGAAGTTAGCTTCTTCAAACTTCATCCTCAACCGATGGTGCATAAGACACTGTATCATATAAACGCAGTGTTATCTTGATCGTTCACACATAAAGGAAAGGTGATCAGCCCTCCGCTTCAGGCAACAGTCTAGGGTAATATTTAATAAATATAAGAGTGAAAAATTACTTTTATTTATTTGACCTCCCCATGGAAATCGAACCCGGGACCTCTAGCACGGTAGCCGAGCGTGCTGACTACTTGAAGTAGGCAGTCAAAAAAACAGAGCCTAAAAATAACTGATGTGAAAATTACCCAATAAAAAGTAAGCTACATTATCCATTATCCTGGCCTTGATGTAATATTTGATCATACTTAATCGAATTATATTAAATTCTCTAAATAAAATATATTACAGCTGATACTAAAATCGTGATGTAATAAATTAATGTGACTTTGTATTCCTTTCAATTTTGTGACTTTCTCGATTGTACAAGTTTCTTACAAATTCTACAATTCACATGTTTTATTTATTCTAAACTATAAATAATAATGTCAACAACAAAATTCGAGTTCTATTTCCCTTTAAAATATATAAAAGTAAAAGAGGGAAAAAAGGGAAATTTAACGTGGAATTTGTATTTGTTCCTCTTAGCAAGAAAATAATGTTTTTTGTCAGAGATTTTTTCACATTTTAATGAAACGTCCAAGGTCCTTCGTAAGAGCATAAAAAATGTTTTCTAGAAGTAAAGGGAAGTAGGAGGACGGGATATGATAAATTTATTCCCTCGAAAAATGGCGAATGAATCTTCTTTTTCGGGAAGAAAGATTCCTGTTCTTCCGGAGTAAGCAAACAGAAAATATTGGAGGTTGTATTTGCATTATTTGCGGGCGTTTTGTGCGTCGGGACTCAACGGCAGTTTACTCTTTCAAAAAAACCCATTTGGCGTGATTTGTAGGGCTGTCCTTCTTCAGCACACGGCTGGCGGGTATGTGTAGACAGAAATGGAGAATTTGCCATGGGACTGGTTGTCATGGCTTCGATGTCGCGCTGTCGCATTTACACCCGCGTTTGTTTCGATGTGGGATATTTCTGTCCCTCTCGGCGGCCTATTTTTCAAACACACCTTGCGCAAGGCTCTGTACCTCCTCATGTTTGAGCTCTCCTGGTGCGAGGAAATATTCATTATTTGCATTCATTTATTAAAAGATAAAAATAAAGATAGAGATAAAAAAAATCCTGAGCTTAATCAAATCCAAATCTTTTGATCGCTCGTTTCTATCTCAATATAGTTTATTTTGTGAATGTTGCCATAATAATTTTATTCAATGTTAGAACAAATAATAAACAACGTCATTCCAACGGGATAAGCCGAATATTTTTTATTGATGATAAATAATATAACATAATGATTTTCGGATTGTTCTTACAAAATATCAATTGAGACATGTATATGTTTATTTTATAATTGTTAATATTGTATTTAACAAAAATTGATTCTATTTCCACATAATATGTACAAGATTCACCGATTTTATATTGAAATAAGTCCATTAAGATCCGATAACTCCTTTAATTAAAAATCCTTTATAATTTTTTTAAGGCAATTATTGAAATATAATGAACCGAATGATAAATTAAATATTTTGTATACTCGTAAACAAATAAAAAATAAAAGAGTTTTACGTTATAAAACACTATAAAATAACATATATTTAAAAAAAATCCATATGTGTAAGAAAATTTTCAACATGTCAGTAAAAAGACAGATTTCATATACCTATAGTTTTTTTTATAACCATGAGTGAAAAGGTACGTGTTCGTTTCACGTCGAATTAAGAAAAAGGAAAGTAGGATCGAACGAAGAATTCCCTCAAACTTTCTTCAAACTATGCCAGCCCCCTTTGCGTAGGTACTTGAGAAGATTAATGAAAGTAGCGCTTTTAGTTGACAGGCACCATTTTTTAGAGTACTTTATATTTATTCGATGGCTGAAGTTGTGATTAGACCGTTCGTAATATCGCATTAGCAGATAGGGGAATTATGCCCGAGACTTTATTGACGTCATCGGAGATTGAATTGTATTAGCTGAAAGATAGCTCAGGAATAGGATCATAAAATAGATCGAATTCGTTTGTTTATGAGCGAGCACGTTTCCCTGTCTTTAACCTTAAAGCGAAGGTTGTTCACAAATCCATGGACAATTATTTATGTTATGTATCTACTCAATTCATTTTATTATAATAAAATTGAAAAAATCAATCAAAATATTTAAAACAAAACAATTTATCAATCATTACTTTCAGAAATAATGACTATTTACGTCGACTCTAATATGTTAGTGAAGAATTTTGGTGTATCGTAGACACTGTCCAATATTTCTTAGGTTAAGGATTCATAAAGTTGCTCACAAATTTATTGATAATTATTAATATTATGTATCTACTCATTATAATTAATTTGTATAAAATAAAGTTGGGAAAATCAATCCAAATATAAAAAAGCTACAAATCCATCAAAATTTTAATGGTAAAATATATTGACCAGTTACATCTACCGAAAAATGTAAGTGTAGACTTTGGTATATCGTAGAAACTGTGCAATTATTCTTAGGCTTCTGTGAAAAACTGATTGCGTTTGCTTCCTTGAATTCCTTGACTTGACCTTGAATTTATTAAGACTTTAAAAATACTTTTATTTAAAAACGAACAGTTTTATTGTGATTTGAAACCTTAAAAAATATAAATAGTAAAAAAATATATGAAAAAGAAAATAAAACAATTGTTCATGATTTCTGGGTTAAGTTAAGGAGTATTTCCACTGAAAGTAAATAATCCCCTTGCAAATCCCAATTTCAGGAAATTCAAGCTCCAGTATTCACGCAAAACGAAATTTGATTAGATTTTGTTTTAGACATTTCCAAGAAATCTTTTGGCGTTTGTCTTGCCGGAGTTTAAAGAAAGGTTGCAAATATTTCAGCTTATTCAATTAAAATTCCTTAATTAAATTGAAATACGCTAGAGAAAGTTTAGAAAATAGCGACAGGAATAATTATTGTTAGTTAAATTAATAGTCAGAATAACCAAAAATTTACATATGATAAGCATCGTCCGTTAATATTTTCAACAGCTTGGTGCCAAACGAATTATCATAAATCTCGTTTCCTTTTTTTACTCGGTGTTCGCTTACTACGTTTAAACCAATTACGCACAACATTTTGAGGAAACAATGGTTATATGGTTCCCGCAATATATTGATGATGGCACCCGCCGTGTGGCATGTTGCACCATCTTGTTGAAATTATAGCTTTATAATAATACAGCCATTCAACTCAGGTGAGAAAAAGTCATTAATTGTGGTTATGTAGCTCTCTCCATATCCATTACTTTCTGGCCGGCATCGTTTATAAAAAGGGCTAATGATTCTTTCTGCCCATAAAGCTAACCAAACAGTGACTTTTAATGAATGGAAGGGCGTCTTGATAAAAGCTTCTGTTTTTTTTTCTCCTCCGAATTCGGGAATTCTGCTTATTGATATAGCCATTTAACCAGAAGTGTCCTATTGGTGCGCAAAATTTTGCGTTGAAAAAGAGCTGATTATTGTTTTCGGCCCATTCACTTAACCTACGACGCACATAATGGTCATTCAGTCTATTCATTACAAAATGGCAAAACGTACTGACTACAAATCAACTGTTAACTGTCAAATTGTTGGTCAGATGAAATAATGTTGGCAGTTTAAAAACCAAACCTTAAAAAAAGCACCCTATATAACAGCACAAGCGGCCTACCGAAAATTTCAGGTGATTTTTTAAACACTTTTAAAAATAAATTCGAGATAATATTAAACACATAGGGAGGGGAAAACTTAACAAATGTTGTGCTAAAGCGATATAAAGTCACGGTCAATACATTACAGTAAAATGGCTCCCGGTCGGATATAAACTGAAATTGTAAAATGTAAAAATGTCACGACTGCATGGGACTAATGCTAAAAGAATTTAAAAGTGTGTGCCAAAACTCTAATGGCTTGTATTATTTATTATATGTTTCTCTTTTGGAGTTCTCCTTCATGAAAAACGTTATCCCTTACCAAGTTAACCCATTCTCCAGCGATTGTTTTATTTTGAAAAATTAATAACAACAACAAAAACCCTATTCTAAGTGGATTTTTTTGAAGAAATGTTTCAATTGAAAATGGTTGTAAATATACAGAAAATAACACAAGCAGCAAAAATGAATTTTAATGATACATTTTTGTACGAGCTCAAAAATGTTTTTGTTGGTACTCGCAATTAAATAAAAAAATGGCCTTTTACAAAATATGACAGAATATTTTGACATTATCAATGCCAGGTTAATTGAATTTATTATAGGAAACATGTAAAAATAAATATTATTTGTTTTGTTATAAGTACAATTATTTTGATTTCGCACTATTTTCGTAGTCCTAAGAGTCTAATTATTAAAAAAAAAGTTGTGTTAGATTGCGCCCAAGCCCAGAAACTGACTTAAGATTCCACGACACTAGCTTTTGCATTACAAATCGAATTGCGAAATATAACGTATTTTTTAAAAACATTATTGTCATACAAAATATTATTCACATAAACCATAGATACCGCTGCAAACTCACATATGAAGCGACGTGTGAATTATATGATATCTTTTTTATTTTATTTTTTTATTAACAAGGCATTCCACCCATATGGAGAGTGATCTCTGCCTGGACCATAAAAAAACAGAATTATGAAACAATGACACGGAATAAAATATATCACATAGCACAAGTACGTACAAGTACAGTTTATATTGTTGCAACTCGGCCCTAAAAATATGATATCTTTGAGATCCAAAAAATAAAGAGTACTGTTGTTGTCAATGATAGGTAGAATGGTAAAAGTTACACGTGTATAAAGTGATCACTTGAACCAGGCTACGATAGCCCTCTAAATACTTAAATATCCATATTATTTTTCATATATGTTGAGATATCGAAATAATTTCAATTGATGCAGTTACACTTTTTCATGTGCTCAGTTTTACAAAATTTGTCATAAAATTCATAATTTTAAATATTGGTTTTTGTTTATTGTTTCGGCATTTACTTTGTTGTAAGACATGTTACAATGATTAAGAAAACACTTGTTTTTATACCACTTGAGTTTATTAATGACTACTAGTTTCGGAAACAAAACTTCCATCGTCAGGTCTGAATAATAACTAATAATAGTTATAATTAGTCAGGTCTGAATAATAGTTATTATTCAGACTTGACGATGGAAGTTTAGCTTCCGAAACTAGTAGTCGTTAATAAACTCAAGTGGTATAAAAACAAGTGTTTCCTTAATCATAATTGGTTTTTGAATATCACTTTTACATTTATTTCACTATATTATTACTAGAAATCAAATATTCATTTCCAGTGATAATATTGGAACTAACGAATACTCGTATATTACAGCGGGATACTAAATAACAGTCATTATAGACTATTATTAGTTATTATAAGTTCTCACACACTTACATTAGTGAGTCCTACCACCAATTTATTCTGAAGAGCGGTCTGTGCTGTCAGGAAGGAACGCGGTGAGAGAAGAAGTGCTCGAATGATTGGTAGTGTTGGGATATGATGTACTACCCCATATATTGCCATTGCCCGAAATATATTTCCATAAAATTACAATAATTACTATCGGGATTAGGCTTCCTGTTCCTAATGTCGACATCACGAACGTTGTTCGAATCACAAGAGCTTGATATCCCATACATTTCAAGTGTACAATATAGGTTAATGTGTAATTTTACCCTCAATAAAAGAATTCATGATGTAAATAAAGGACGAAGTACTAAAACTCTTTTTTTTAATTGAAAATAAAGAGTTTTTCAAATCACGCTTTTCGTGCCGTGTCGAGTACTAGTTTTTGGGTTCGAGCCCACTCTTACATAATTTTATATCTCTTTTTAATGGGCATCTTAAACTCAAGAAAAAACACCAGTCTGATGATGTCGGTAACGACGAAACCCGGTCGCTGGTCAAATAAAAATAAAGCGGAAAAGCTAAAAATATTGGTTTTAATCTAATAATATATCAGGAAAAAACTTTTAAATTTTCATATTTGTGCATGAAATAAAAACACAATTATTTATTATATTTAAAATAAAAACAACATCGACACATTTAAAGAGATGATAAATTTGATTTGCGCTTTGCATCACTCGTGGCTATACTGTAAACAGAATTTAAACCAAAGATAAAATTACATTTTTTAAATTTAAATGTAGGTAATTTTAGGGTGAATCATAAAGATCTATCTATCTTAATTTGAAACATTTTTTTTAGATTACTAATATTAAAAAAACGCATCAAAATGAAAATGATGATTTAAATAAATTGATTAAAGAGTTCAATAATCCAAAAGCTGAAAAAAGCTTCACAATTAAGCCACAAAAGAGTAATGAGTTAAATCACCGTTACGAAAGCTAAACTAATTAAAAATATATTGCTAAGCGCATTGTTTAAAAGCAGATTTGACGGATTTATAATTTGTTTTGATATTGAGTTTTCCTGTTTATTCGGGTTCTCTCGTAGGCTATACAAATGCACCAATTAAATCATCTAGAAATGGCTGAATATTGTCGCTAACAGGATTGACCAATCAAATAAATGATTTATTATTGTAAGGATGAATATTTTGATTGAAAATAACATTTCAAAATATTAATCCGTCATATCATATTCGATATCATTTTTCATTATGCAAATAATCATCACTAGATATTAATTTTGTTGAGATCGTAATTTTGAAATGAAAAAGAATAAACAATTTTTTTTCATTTCATTGAATATTGCAGTTAAAACGCTTAATATTTTTATTTGAGAAGTACACGTTTAAAGTGTAAAATATTTGAATATTCGGCCCTACATCTTCAAAAGTAGCCACATCGGTTCAAAATAATTTCGAAAAATCCTTAATTCGAATTCTGCTTAATCAACCTAAACGTATGAAACTAAAGGCTTGTATTAGAAGAAAAATATATTTAACAATGATAAATTTTAATATATATATATTGTATATATATATATATATATATATATATATATATATATATTTATATATATATATATATATATATATATATATATATATATATATATATATATATATATATATATATATATATATATATATATATATATATATATATATATATATGTATATAAATATATATATATATATATATATATATATATATATATATATATATATGTATATATATATATATATATATATATATATATATATATATATATATATATATATATATATAAATATAAATATATATATATATATATAAATATATATATATATATATATACATATATTTATATATATATGTATATGTATATATATATATAAATATATATATATATATATATATATATATATATATATATATATATATATATACATATATTTATATATATATATATATATATATATATATATATATATATATATATATATATATATATATATATATATATAAATATAAATATATATATATATACATATATTTATATATATGTATATGTATATATATATATATATATATATATATATATATATACATATATATATATATATATATATATATATATATATATATATATATATATATATATATATACTATCTGGATTATCTCCAATTATAGGAGTTATTATTTATATTATTTTTTGATATCTTAACATAGATGAAGAAGAATATGGAACTCTTGGCATTTACGGGGATTACGACCCAGCCTAGAAACTAGCCTATGACGGCCGCAAGTCCCTTTAAATGCCCAGATTTCCATATCTTCTTTGTTGAGATGTCAAAAAATAAGATATGTCTGTTGACGTGGTTTCGTAATTGTGTATCGAGGTTGCCATTAAATTTGATTTTTGCTCATAATACAGGCCTCAATGGTATTTAAGTCATCCTATAAGGGGTTTCCTATCATTTGTTTCCTGAATAATATATATTTCAGGAGCTCCTTGGTCATGGTCTTGGCACGTTACCACCACGTAGGTCCTGTTTGTTAGAGTATCACGTATAGCTACCCAACGTGTTCCCGGATCTCTTCGTAGTCTCTGCTTTTCCCAGAGGAACATCGAGACAGTTAGAGACATATACATACTGTTTGCATATTTGTTTTGTGGATGAGGAATAATTCCGGATAATGGGATATTCTGTCACGATATTAATTTATTATTATAAAGTAGAGATTTATCATAGCTCTTTAATCTACCTTTTTATTTAATAATATTTATGAGGAATTTGCAATTAATAATAAACTACTATCGAATGAACAGTAAAAAATACTATAAAACATAACGTTAAAGCTTGATAAACTAACCATTTGGAATTTGTGTACGTATAATTAAAAAAATAGATATTAATCAAATTTACACAGCAAAAGTTTTATGATAACTTTTTGCTTAATATTTTTTATAATTACACGTACAATAACATTTAAAGTTTAAAAAATATAAGTATAATCTTTTATGAAACGAAATAACAGCGTCTAAATTGTGTAAAAATACATTTCGACATCTCAACGAAGTAATAAAGTCTGGGTATTTACAGGATAAATAACTGTTATAACCTGGTAAGTGATCACTTAACAAACTTGAAACAATCATCATTCTATCCATGATTGACAACCACACTACTGAAAATTTTTGAAATTCCTAAATATGGTATATCATAAATTTTATGATGCTTTATGTGTGGGTTCAATGGAGCCATTTATGTTTGGTTTGAGAAAGCTTTTATTTGACAACGACCCTTTATTTAGATATATGTAAGATCCTAACATAATTATAAACATGCTAGGAGATACCTAAAAACATGATTTAAGATTTTTATGTAGCCTGTAATTTGACCAGTTATTTTAGTTACATTTTTAGAATGTCAATTTTCATCTATATTGACATTTCAGTATGTAAAAATAACTCTTAATTAGAGAAACCCAGATTTGTCAATACGAATTTGGACACGCCCAAAATACTGTGATTATTTTTGTTTATAATTTGAATAAATTTGTAGATTTCAAAATGCCTTGATAATAGAAAATTGTTGGCAAAATAAAGTTTCTGAATGTTGGATTAGAATGTGTAACAGGGTAGCGTTATGTATTATAACGCTTACTGTGCGAGTCTGGAATTTAGTTGTAGTTTAGTACGTGCCTCGTGACATCCTCAGCGCCACATAAATATCAATGGACCCCCCGTTTTGGTGGTTCATACGTCACTACCCCTGCTCGCAAGGAAATGGGCCTGAAGGGTGATGCAGATCGAATAAGTAATGCATAATTTATTGGCAAAGCCGAATAAATAGAGATTTCGAAGTCGGGTAATTTTATGTATTCCTTTTTATCCCCCATTCTTTTACATTTAATAAAAACAAAATAATTATGGAAAGCTTCAATCGTCCGTTTAATGAATGGCTTCCTTTCGGGGTATTGGAGCTCAGTAGATCTTTATTTCGATTGAAAATACGAATGATATACATAATTTTTTCAGCATGTGCATTTTTTTCACAAATGCTGGAAAGTTTTTTTTATTGAAATCTCAACATGGATAAAAAATAATTTGGAAATGAATCCTAAGTGATTCAAGTGATCGAATGAATTTATGAAGTATTTAATTTAAAGAATTAGTGATGTTCTAAAATAGCAACAGTATTTTCAGCATGAAAAAATACCTACCCATGTTTATATGTGTATGAAAACTAGGGCACGGATTGTTGAAAACTTAAAATGTCGATTCAATAGCTGGTGAATAATTCAAATCCATGAATATTTCAATAAACCAATAATGTTTTTCCCCCAAAGGCGGAGTTCTGAATTTTTTCAAGAATAAACCGAAAACGATTTCAGCTACCGAAAAAAGCTCCGTGTTTCAAATCACGCTGACGAAGAAAAGAGGCTAAAGTTCGATAAGTATTCTCTGCCGAAAACTGGAACCCGCGTGAAGTCCTGTGCCGAAAAGTGTTACGAAATTTCTGCGCCGAAATAACACCTGGATTCTCATTCTGAAATGGCAAGTAAATTTCTCTTGGAATGGCAACTTTTCCGGGACGTGACGCGAGCGGATGGCAGGTGGGCGGGCCCATTACGGACTGAACTGCCGAATAGAATAAAGAGACGTATCCTATGCATGTGCAATGTGCATACATACATACGTTTGAGCTGCATCCGCCTGCAAATTTCGTTGCATTTTTGAGAGCTTTGTTATCTGTATATTGTAAATTTTATCTTAGGCTTGCGATACTGTTAGCAATAACGAAAATTTAAAATAAATACTAATAAATACCTACTCCACTATTTTTCTTATCAAATTATCCGAATTAAAATATTCCATAAATATACAGTTTATCAGCCAAAAAAAATTTTTCTGTATAAAACTCATTCATTATAAAGTATATGTTTCATAAATTTTTTAGCTATTTCTATTTTTTTGGCAAAAGCGCTTGTTAGTCTATTGATACAATAAGAACTTTATATAACGAATGAAATTTATTTTTCAAAAGAGCACATAATTACTTTGATTTTATTAACTTAAACAAAAATAAAAATATAATTTATCGAAAAATATCAAGTAATACGGTTTTTAATTGATTCCATAGTTGATTCTGTTTGTGGTTATATCTGCATTTTTAAATAAAATTTTGACTGACCACAATTTATAAAAAATACTATGATTCGTATTTCTATGTATTAAACATCATTATTATACACGGTTTTTGAATCGAAACACGTACCGCAAAACATTTAAAAAAAAAGTGGTATTTAACAAGTGAAATATAAATTTAAAATGTTAAATAATAAGCTTAGATATTTTCCATCAATTGCATGTGAACAAACTAGTCAGATAAATTCGAGGAAAGTTTATTTAAAACAGATGAGGCTGTGGTTTGGTGACTAGATGTATTTTAAATATAGTACAATTTAATCAAAAATGTGCTTTAATAACACGTTTATTATTTAATGAGCTTGTGTTTATTTCACCGATCTCTATGTGCAATTGTATCATGACAGTAAATAAATAAACATGCAGTCAAATTTGGCGAAACTATGTTTAATATTTTTTTAACTGTGGTGCTTATTTATTCAACGACAGTAATACACAGTAATACCAGCAAAATTCATATTTTAAACCTCCGGATATCAACTAAATCTCAGTTTTTTTTCTTGTGAGAATAACAAAATCCATATTTTATTAATTTTAAATTAATATAAAATAATCATCTCTGATTACAATCGCAACAAAAAGTGCCAGGTATTTAAGTTTCCAACTAAAAGTTCTGCAATACCTATATATTATTTTATTTATAATACATATATCATGATTATGATTATCTTAAAATATACTAAAAACGATGTGAAGGTTATTCACATGATTTTTTTGGAAAAAAGAGTAAATAATCAAACTTAAAAAAACCTTTATTGTATTAATTATATTGTAAACACTATATAATATAAACATGTTAGTATTTTAGCTCAAAACAAGCTATGCCCGAAGAGCTTTTACACATAAAATTAATAAAATAAAAAAAAAATGTGCAAAGTTGCTATCTGGAGTTGACGTATTCGCTGCGCAATGCTCAATAAAACAATATTAAGGAGTTTTTTTCCCGTTTTTTAAATCATATTTTCATATAGTGTACGGAGTGCGTGGAAGTTTTAAGGGTAATTAACTATAACCTAACCATGAGTATTTCAATGTTTTAGAATTTAGTACATAAACCCTGATGATGACAAGGTTGTTGTCAAAACCGGTTGGAAAAAGTGTACCAATTGGTTAAAACAAAGTTGTTTTTTTTTATTATTATAAAGTTTATAAAATGTGCCACAAAGTATCTGCGAAAAACATTCAAGAATTTAAAAAAAATCTGCCGATTTAGCAATCTATTGGGTAAAATAAGTTTTCTCGTATCTCCCCGCTGTTTGATGGACCCCTATTAAAGGCTGCGTGATTCAAAGGAAAAATACCAAGTAATAATCAAGTTCATTGAAACGAAGATCACGTCCTTGTTCAGTCAACCGCACAAAGTGCAATTATTTCACACCTGGTGAAGTATTCAAGTAAATAAAGACAAAGTCTTCATCGAATTCCTAGTGGGGTTGTTCCGGGCGAAGGGGAGCGCGGGTAGAGGCGGAGAAGGGAGAAAGTTCACATTAAGGGTGTTTAACTAAAACGCTCCACTTAAGGTTGCTTCCCGCAATATACATACACTCATGAACGTACCAACGTACATATATGTATATTACAGCGCATACCCGGTGAAAACTAGAAACTACATTTGCATGCTTGCGTTACAATGTGTATGGAAATATAATTTTCACATAAGTTTATCTACGTATTAAAAATTCAAATTCTCCACTCGTACTTGTGAAATACAAAATGATTTATTTTATAAAAATATGCAAAACGTTATTTCCGAATAAAAAAAAAGTAGGTATTAAATTTAACCCTTTACTGATAATAGTAATTTCAAAAAATTGTCGTCTGATTTTTTTGCAAGTGTTTTTGATTCAATTTTTTTTTCATTTCCATTGTAAAAATACAACTAAGTAGGGATAGGCAGAGAGAATAGAGCGCTACGCCACTCTGTTTTTGCAAACATTCTTCGCCTCTTCCACGTTTATGCATCTCTTCATACATGCCCGCTGATTATTTCGACCCCTAACCTAACCGCATTCAAGTATTTGACATACCTGATCATGCCAAGTTTTTCTCGGCCTTTCCCTGCTCCTTTTTCCAACTACATTCGCCTCATACGTTTGTTTTACTGTTCTTTCCTCACTCATTCGTTCCTCATATCCAAACCGTCTCAACACACCTATCTTAATTTTATATCATCCTTATTTCACCATTCGAACATCTATCATACATCGTTTTACACACATTTTGAGTGTGAGAGATCGCATTTCAACTGCATTCAGTCTACTTTCACCCTTCTTTGGCCATGCTTCACTTCCATATATTAGGGATCGTACTGGATTTACTGATATCTCCAAAAGACGATGAAATCATGCAAACTAGTTGATAAATGTAGCAAGAAAAAAAATCGATTGCATTTTTATGCTTTTAAAAGAATTAGATAATATCCCCTAAAAGAAAGTACTAATAACGTTTTGTGCATGATATCATATAACATCTTCAAGGGCCGTTTTCTAAGTACGTATGATACTAGAAACCCACATCAACAGCCACGTAATATATTTACTCAGTGCTCCATTTTGAAATGTTTCTTAAGGGCGGCAACTGATACCAAAATAGAGGCCAAGGGATTTCATTAAATATTAAAACATTTTCACACAAACGTGATACCGCGAATTATTGTATAAAGCGTTTTCTTTATTTTTAGTGCTTTCCTAGTACGTGCTCACGGTTAACGCGGAAAATTTATATATTTATAGTGCTTCCAGAATATTCAAAGTTTTTCCACGTAAGATAATAATATTACTAAACAAAATGTTGCTTTATTTATAATTTTGAATCAGTGGACAGGTAAAAATAATTCTTAATAATTCTTAATAACTCTTAATAAAGACACATAATAGAATGCAAAGTCAGTGAAAACCGGTTAACTACTTACACCTTTGATTTCTTTGAAACACTTACACAGTGATGTTTTTACGATTTTTACGAATGATTACTTTTTAAGAATCATTCAGATACATCATTTTGAGTGTGTCCAAAATCTGGATTATCTCCAATTAAAGGAGTTATTTTCACATTGCATCAAGAATTTGAATAGTGTGGTTGTCAATAATGGATAGAATTGGTGAACGTTAGACGTGTGTAAAAACATCACTTAAACCAGCCTATGACGGTCGTCAGCCCCGTAAATGCCCAGACTTCCATATTCTTCTTCATCCTTGATGATTTGTCCAAAATAATCATTCAGATGATAAAACATTTCAACATATTCAATAACATATGTGTAATACATTGTACTTAAATCTTATCGGTCATCGTTTACAATCTGGGAACCAATCAAAAATGTTTATCTTTATAAAAAGTTTATGTAATAAAAATCCTAAAATATTTCACGTTTACATAAATATAAAATAAAATGAATTCAATAAAAAAATTGAAATCATTAAAAACACATTTGAAAGAAAATGCTAGAAAAAACAACATTTGATTTACAATAAATGAAGCTCATATTTAAAGACTCCGTTATATTAAATTAATATAATTAATTCACGGAATTGGTGAACCGTGTCATGAATAATTAAAGTAATTTTGGATTCAGTAATATAACATGTATTTATCTAGTTAATTTAAAATTAAAATCTAGAGATTCTTAGAAATCTCAACATGGAAAAAAACCCTAATAATAATATCACATTTCTTAACACTTCATCCTTTTTTTATTATTCCCATTAAAACCATTATCACTGGTGTACATACAGAAATAATTATTGCCACCCTTTTTGGTGTCGGTAGCTAATTACTTTGTTTTATCTTGTACTTAAATTTAGTAGCTATAATTTACACCTGCCCACAGGAGGCTCATTTCCTCCAAAATGAAATAGCAAAATAAATTCCTTAAAACTTTTTTAATAAAATAACATAATTTTTCGATTTTTTTTATAAAGAATTCTGGTAAAGTAAAATGGACGTGAATCAAATAAACTTTATAATAAATTATTTTGTGTGCCTTCACTAAAAAGTGTATTTCGGCTTTGAAAAACATAAAATTATGAATTTCATATGACTTTTTTTTTCTTACCATTCTTACCTGGATGGTAAAAATATATTAAAAATGTCATTAAAACTGGCAGCTGAATAAGTTTACTTGAAAATCGTGTGATTATCCATCAAACGCCTATGCAGCATTAATTGTAAATATGTAAGAAGTTTAAAAGTAAAAGGGAATATAAATTCATTCGTTGGATTAGACTGTGCTGTTGTTTCATATTTCAATTATGATTTTAGATGGTTCACATATCGCTCACTCCTTTCAAGAACGTCATAAATAAAAAAAACTTGATTTTTTTAAGTTTAAAAATATAATATAATATTTAAAAAAAAAATATCGAGCCACTTTTTGAACTTTTTACTATGCAACAGATCTATTTAGGTAAAACCTGAGGGTTATTTCTCCACATGAAAAAAATTAAATAAATTTAAAAAAATAATTAAACAATAAATTTTCTTCAAAATGCAGAAACAACACTTTCTGCCCTGTAGCGGGTAAATATTAAGTTAAGAATATGCCGCTTTTTCTGGTATATAGTATATTTTCTTGGCATATCAAAAACATTCATAACTGAAAATTGTCGATTTTAGATTTATGACGTTCTTGAAAGGAGTGAGCGATATATGCTGCTTTTCCTAGTGAGAGTTGTGCATAACATAAAATATATCTGTTGCCTTCTTGCCTTCCCCCTGTACGTGACAATTCCCCAACGATCCCAAAACGGAGCCCTCTTTTCGAAGCTGAAGCGAATTGGCAAACTTCAGGAACTTTACATGCAATTCCCAGAACCTTAGTTGGACGGAACTTAAAAATCGCCAATGAAACCTTATTATGGGGTAGTTTTGCTAAAGAAAGATATTGGGGGTATATTTTTTGAAAAAAAAACCCAACATTTTTAACCAATAAAAAATATTATAATTCAGAACCAAAGTAAATTTTAATAATGTTCTTTCTTTCACTATGAATGTTGGCTGAATCATCAACAATATTGGACTTGAAGTAATCGTAAAGATTTTTGTTATGAACAAGTATAATACTTTGTTAAGATACAATTATATAAAAAGTAATTTATCAAAATTAAATAAAATCAACGTTTATGCCATATCCCATTTTTTAAGTACAAAATTACTTTAAACAAATAAAAAAAATGACTTAATCCAGGTTAGTTTGAAAGCATTGATCAAAAACCATTTTATTAGATATACGTTTTTTTTTTTAATATTTGACGTATTTACTGACGCCATATTAATAAATAAATGTGTATTTGTGGGTCGAAATCCTTACGTAAGTACTAAGTTTTATAATTGCACCCAAATTTATAATATGTGAATTCAATATATTTTTTTATAAATTAGACTTATTAACAAGACTAACTTCACATTTTTACTAAGTAAGTCGAAATCCTTATTTTTATTGCTAGGCGGAAGGATGGTATGGTGAGTTGAATAACTAACTAGAGTTTATTAATTAAAACGTAACGAAATAAAAGTGTAGAAAGGATGATAATGATGAGTTAATTATTATTCCGAGCATTAATTCCGCTGAAATTAACGTTGTGAGCACGGAATTTATAATGTAATCATTTTCAAAGTGCTGAAAGCAATATGAAATAGATTCCTGAAACTGATCCAAATACGTCGAAATGAAAGACCATGAATGATTCAAATTAGTTATTCAACGTGATCAGATATTGCACGTGATAAGAATCAATAAATAAAACTTAACTCAACACCGTATTTAAAACACGATCACAAAGCCAATATATATATATATATATATATATATATATATATATATATATATATATATATATATATATATATATATATATATATATATATATATATATATATATATATATATATATATATATATATATATATATATATATATATATATATATATATATATATATATATATATAAATATATATATATATATATATATATATATATATATATATATATATATATATATATATATATATATATATGTATATATGTATCTATACATATATATATATATATATATATATTTATATATATATATATATATATATATATATATATATATATATATATATATATATATATATATATATATATATATATATATATATATATATATATATTGGAACAAAATTGAAGGTGTATTTTTTGATTAAATTAGAAAGATCTTTAGACTGTCAATTTGTTTTTACATAAATAGCACCTGAAAGGGGCAAAATTTTAATTTGGGAATGAAAATTTGAACTTACTCAAAATATTGAGAATTCACGTCTTTGTTGCATAGCGAATTAAATTAGGCAAATGATTTTCTACAATATATTGTTTATCTGCAATACGCCATTTTTAAAAGCACTTTATGCTAACAAACCGTTAGTATAAAGCTTTCAAATAAATTTACAACGAAGTGACAAAAATTTATTGTCGATTGAATAAAATCACATTCTGACTGATCCAAATACGTCGAAATGAAAGACCATGAATGATTCAAATTAGTTATTCAACGTGATCAGATATTGCACGTGATAAGAATCAATAAATAAAACTTAACTCAACACCGTATTTAAAACACGATCACAAAGCCAATGTTTTAATATATATATATATATATATATATATATATATATATATATATATATATATATATATATGTATCTATACATATATATATATATATATATATATATTTATATATATATATATATATATATATATATATATATATATATATATATATATATATATATATATATATATATATATATATATATATATATATATATATATATATATATATTTATATATATATATATATATATATATATATATATATATATATATATATATATATATATATATATATATATATATATATATATATATATATATATATATATATATATATATATATATATATATATATATATATATATATATATATATATATATATATTGGAACAAAATTGAAGGTGTATTTTTTGATTAAATTAGAAATATCTTTAGACTGTCAATTTGTTTTTACATAAATAGCACCTGAAAGGGGCAAAATTTTAATTTGGGAATGAAAATTTGAACTTACTCAAAATATTGAGAATTCACATCTTTGTTGCATAGTGAATTAAATTAGGCAAATGATTTTCTACAATATATTGTTTATCTGCAATACGCCATTTTTAAAAGCACTTTATGCTAACAAACCGTTAGTATAAAGCTTTCAAATAAATTTACAACGAAGTGACAAAAATTTATTGTCGATTGAATAAAATCACATTCTTCAATTTTCGGGAAGAACGTACATCGAGAAAAAAAATCAATTAAAAAATTAATTAACGCTTTGAAGCAAAACCTTTACAAAATGAATCTATGTGACCATTGTTTACAAGTAACATGATAAATCTTGGTAATTTTGTCTTGATAAATCGGAACAAAGATCTCGAAAAACGTGTTTATATTGTTAGGTGCGAACAATCAATTTAATTAGGTTTCGACTAAATGCGTATGTTTTCAAACCGAGAACAAAAGCATCATTTAAACTTATATTTGTTAATACTTTTACTACTCAAACTATTATAAAACATCTCATTATATCTTAAACAGATTAACAATCCTTTGGTGTCATATTTTTATTCTAATGACCTTTATAATAAAATCAAACGAAGTGGCATATTCGAATATAAATTAATCATGTAGCCAACCAGTACAATTGACTTAAAAACTGGTGATCATAAATAAAGTATAGTTAGTAATACAACATTGACTTTGTAGATTTTTCCGCTTCAATTAAAAAAAATCATTATTGCTTTTGTTTCGCATATTTTATATTCCTGTAATTTATTGTTAAGGTATTTATTTTGTGGTAAGACATGATTAAATTATAAAAAAAAACTTCTAATTTCTACTTATTCTAACCCTTGTCCGCTTCCAATGGTGCATAGGGGACTGCATCGTATTGACGCAGTGTTATCTTGATCGAAAAAGAAGGATGAAAGTAGACTGAATGCAGTCGAAATGCGATCTCTCAGAAGAATGTGCGACAAAACGATGTATGATAGATGTACGAATAGTGAAATAAGGAAGGAATGCAAAGCTGAGATAAGCATCATCGATAAAATTAAGAAAGGTGTGTTGAGATGGTTTGGACATGTAGAACGAATGAGTGAGGAAAGAACGGTAAAACAAATTTATGAGGCGAATGTTAGCGGGAAAAGAAGCAGAGGAAGACCGAGAAAAACATGGCACGATCAGGTATGCCAAATACTTGAAAGTGTCGAAAGGAGTCGTAACAATCGGCGGGTATGTATGAGGAGATGCATGAACGTGGAAGAGGCGAAGAATGTTTGCAAGGACAGAGTGGTGTGGCGCTCTATTCTCTCTGCCTACCCCTGCGGGGAAGCGGCGTGGTGGTTAGTTAGTTTTTTGTTAGTTATCTTGATCGTTATTTATATGAACGCAAGGTGGAAACTCTTACGCATCAGTGACCAGTCTAGGGTAATTTTTATTAGATATTAGAGTGTGAATCACTAATATTTATTTATACCCCCCTTGGGAATCGAACCCGGGATCCCCAGCATGGTAGCCAAATGCGCTAACTACTACAATAAGGAGGTGGATTATAATATACTGATTCAATATAATCAATATAAGGGATTGATAATATACACCTGAAGAATATTCTCTGAGATAGAAAACATATGTAAATTCGAAACTTTGTAATATTGGCACATAATCCTAAAATAGCTGCAGAAACAACTTTTACTGGAGAAGAAATAAAACTAAAAGCTTGGAAGAAATTGAAATATAATTATTGGAGATATCGTCATGCAACAAAACGATATTTTTATTTTTACAAAATCGCTTAATATAGAAATATGGTAATAAGTACGCAAAGAGGAAGCCTATATCGATTAATATTGTAGACGTTGCATTATGTATAAGGTATTATCATTCCACACTGTTGCTATCGGGGGGTGTGTGGATAAATATAACTCTTTCTCCCTCAGAGAATTCTTCCGGACACCCTTGTGACATGATACATGTCGTCAGATCTGGGAGGCTGTTTGAGTACAGTTAAGATGATGACGTTAAGCAGTGAGAGTTGAGGGCGTTTTATTATGCTGCTGAAATTACCCAATACTGGTGTTAATATGTTCCAGCTTGTGCATCGGTCTTGTAGCAATATATAATTTTGATACTAAAGACACTCAAAGCATTAGCAAAAAATTAACATATCGCCCACTCCTTTCAAGAACGTCATAAATCAAAATACTTGATTTTTCAGGAGAACGATTTTAAAGATTAAAAATATAACACAATGTATTAAAAATAAATACTAAGACACTAATTGAACTTTTTACTGTGTAACAGATCTTTTTAGGTAAAACCTGAAGGTTTTTTCTTCATTTGAAAAATATTTAGTTTATTTATAAATATAATTAAACAATACATTTTCTTCAAAATGCAAAAACAATGTTTTCTGCCCTGTAGCGGGTAAATATTAAGTTTAAAATATGCCTCTTTTGCTGGGATATAGTACATTTTCTGGGCATTCCGAAAACATGCACAACCGAAAATTGACGGTTTTTGATTTATGACGTTCTTGAAAGGAGTGAGCGATATATCACTGTTACAACGAACAAAAAATAATGAAGCATTTAGTGATGAATTGATGTCGGGTTGTGATCCCGCGGTTAGTGTCGCGGACTCTTAAGTCAGATTTTCTCAGTTCGAACCCACTCTACCACAATTTGATATGTATTTTTAATAATGACCCGCTCAGGCTCACAGAAATAGAATGAAATTTAAATATTTGTGTAAATAATAAAAACACAAATATTTATCTTTTTTCAAAAAAGACAATTTATATACGAAACATTGAAGTATTAAATATATAGTTAAAATGGCTACTATTATATTAATTCAGTGCGTTTCTGCGGTAATACTTTTAACTCTTTTTTTTGTTCCTTTACATATTGACTCGCTTTTTCGGGTGTTATCCCTATTTTTTAAACTGAAATAGACCGATTTTAATTCAAAGAAAAAAGAGACCTTTCTCAAACATGTTTAGATTCACATGGTTTTAAAAGTAAAATAAAAATTACAAAATATGAATAAAAACAAAGATGGTTGTTTTTTGGAACAACGAAGCGATCAATTAACATTCGTAAATCAATGCAAGAACAATATTTAAGAAAAAGGGATCTTTTTAAAAACTTAAGGTGGTAAATAAACAACCATTTTTTCTAGTGAATGTACGCTAGTTTCAAAAATAAGACTACAGTTCTAGAAAATCGTGCATTTTTGTAACTGTCCACTTGAGTTGAAATAATTCTCATACAAGTGGAGAATTGATTTTTGTTATGTTTGGATTAAGTTGAAATTTACAACTCAAGGCATTGAAACTCAATATTCAGTACAACTAAGCATTGAAAAAAATGTATGATTTTATTTAAAACTAAATATGAATGTGTTCGAGTGAAAATATTTTGTAATTTATTTTCCACCAAAACTGGTGCATTATTCAAATATGAAATTGAAATCCAACGGGTGGAAAATTCAAGTTAAATTTATAAAGAAAATAAAAACGTTGAATATAAAAAAAACTCATAACTCATTTAAAAATCATCGTCTGATTAAATAATAAAAAAATTAAACAGCGGAAATTTAGAATGGATGACGCGTTTCTTCAACCCCAGTAAAAAGACAAGATTACTCCAAAAAAGCAACCCGCATTAGCGTGTTACGGCACTTAGTGTTTGAGAAATGTCTCACTTGCAAAATTTGACGGATAAGTCCTAGTAGACATAAATTCCAGGGCCGTAACAACTTCCGCAAGGCTTTCGGGGTGCCTTCAATCCTGGGGTGATTGGCGGAGGGTGGCGCCGCGCCAGGGCAAATATGTAATTAAAAGTTTTGGCGCGAATGAAAACTTGAAAAGCAATCACGGGGCGTCGCTGCGTCAGAATTCCAAGGATGGGATTGGATCAATCTGCGATATTTTATGTTGTTTAAATGCCAAAACAAACAAAAGGGATGTAATTAAGAATTACCCCATTATAAATAGGATTCGAAAGGTATTATTTGGCATTATTGTCTATTTTTAAAGAAAAAAATTAATCTGTTTATTTTCATTGAAATCTCTTCTTCTAATAGTCTCTGCATAAAAAAATAATAAAACAATTCTAAAAAATAAAGATTTTTTTGACATCTCATCAAAAATGAAGAAGAATATGGAAGTATGGGGGTTTACGGGGCTGACGATCGTCATAGGCTGGTTTAAGTGATCACTTAAAAAAAATCATTTCTTTTAATTGGTGAATTTAACACGTGTAAAATTCACCAATTTTACCCATAATTGACAACCACACTACTCAAATTCTTGGAAGTTCAATATATATGAACCAATTTTGAAACATTGTTCTTGAATTACTAGAACTTCACTACATACATATATTGGTAAGATGAAAAGAAGCTTTTTATTGAGCAGAAACTCTTTTATTTTATATAGAACTTCCAAGAATTTGAGTAGTATTTGGACACACTCAAAATATTGTAAATAACGAATTAATTGGAGGAATTTATATTTCAAAATTGAAATTGCAACAAGTAATTTGTACTTCCTTGAGCGTTTGTAAAATTATATTATACTTTGAGACGATGTATTATCTTTAAAACAATGTCTTACTTCACAATAGATACAGTTATACACTTGGAGTGAAATTTCAGGCTGAAGTTTCACAATGTAATAATTAACTTCACATTCCTGTGATAATGCACCTCTTCGCATAGAGTGCATGCATTTAGAATAAAATTACAAACAGGAAGCAAGTAAAGTTATAACAAGAATACAATGCTCAAGCCTGCATTAATATAACAATTTGCTAATGACTAAACATAATTAACAGATAATACCACTTTTTACGGTTTAACAAATTACAAATGTTTTGACGTCTCAATAAAGACGAAGAAGAATATAAACGTCTGAGTAATAACAGGGCTTATGACCCGTCATAGGTTGGTTAGGTGAACATTTTACACACATGCAGCATTCGCCATTAAACCTATGAATAACAATCACAATTCTCAAATTTTTGAAATTCCCAGATATATTGATCAAACTCATGACATAGTACATATGAGTTTGCAACAGCCATCTATGTTAGATTGAAAAAAACTCTAATTTTGCAGAGATCATTTAATTTGTATGCAAGATGCGAGACTCGGATTGTAATGGTGAAGGTTGCACGTGTGTGAAATGAGCACATGAAAAGCCTTGACAGGTTATAAACCCTATAAATAGGCAGACTTCCACATTCTTCTTCGTCTGTATTGAGATATCAAAATAAATAACTCCTTAGTTGACCAATCCCAGATTTGGGAGCAACGATTTAACTAACTAACCATTACGCCACTTCCCCGCAGGGGTAGGCAGAGAGAATAGAGCGCCCCACCACTCTATTCTTGCAAACGTTCGACGCCTCTTCCACGTCCATGCATCTCCTCATACATACCCGCCGATTGTTTCGACTCCTAAACTGACCACTTTGAAGTATTTGTCATACTTGATCGTGCCAAGTTTTTCTCGGTCTTCCTCTGCTCCTTTTTCCAATTACGTTCGCCTAATAAATTTGTTTTACCGTTCTTTCCTCACTCATTCGTTCTACGTGTCCAAACCATCTGAACACACCTTTCTTAATTTGATTGATAATGCTTGTCTCAGCTTTGCATTCCTTCCTTATTTCACTATTCGAACATCTACTATACATACATATAAAATATATTGGAAAAAATATGGGTTTAAACGATTTCAAATTCCCTTATCTTGTTAAATATAAACCCATGAAATCGGTATTTATGGAATAAAAGAGTGTTTAAAAAGATTTATTCTTGAACACATCAAAAAGAAATTAGCAAAATGAGTATTTTGTAGGAATTTCTTGTTTTCGTAATAGTAAATCAAGCGTAATATGGTTCAAATCTCCTTGTTCGTGTTTCCCAGGAAACCTTCCCGAATCTCCCTCACCGGGGGCTGAATTCATGATATATAACTCTACTCACTGCTTGAGTTATTATCCAATTTATTTTTGAGAGTGTGGTCATTGAATTGATAAGAAATCATTGGAATATCTCTTTATCAGGGTAAAGTTTTCACCTTTTAAAAAAAGTTTGGCGGGGAATCTAATAAAATAGAGCAATAGTTCATGTGACCGAGAGCCTTTGGTGAACCTAAACGCCTTAATTTGGAGACTTTTTTAAACAATATTTTTTAAAACCGCAAGTAATACTTTAAAAAAAAATTAAATGTGTTTTTTTGACATACAAATGAAAAAATTTCTGCTCAAAAAAAGCTTCTATCATATCACCATAGACGTCTCTAGTGAAATTATAATCAATTCAAGCAATTTTATTCAAATTTGAATTATATACATATACTTATATAGAAGATTAAAAAATATGAGTAGTGTGGTTGTCAATCATGGGTAACTTTATTATTAGATTAAAACCAATATTTTTAGCTTTTCCACTTTTTTATTTGACCAGCGACCGGGTTTCGTCGTTACCGACATCATCAGACTGGTGAGAGGCTTATATAACATACAAATATATAACATACAAATTTGTAAAGCCTCTCACCAGTCTGATGATGTCGGTAACGACGAAACCCGGTCGCTGGTCAAATAAAAAAGTGGAAAAGCTAAAAATATTGGTTTTAATCTAATAATAAAGTAAAAATGCAATTCCATCACGAAGTGTCAGTGGATAATATAAATCTATTAATCATGGGTAAAATTGGTAAGTGTGACATGTGTGTAAAGTGATCACTTAAACCAGCCTATGACCTATATAATCAATAATTTAAATATACTAACAAAATAGCTTTACTTGAGAAACTAATAAATGTTAATATGATTGGTAAATAAAAATATTTTTCCCTGGACTTTGTAAATCGTTACTTGCCTCAAAGCTCAGATACATGATACATGAGTTATATGTTGATATATCAACATAGATGAAGAAGAAAATGGAGATCTTGGTATTTACAGGGCTTACGACCTGTCATAGGCAGGTTTAAGTGCTTGTAACATGTTTAACAAGTGGTGATTGTAACAAGTTTGTAAATCACTTTACAAACATGTTACAATCACCATTTACATATGATTGATAACCACACAACTGGGAATGGTGAATGTTACATGTGTATAAAGTGATAACTTAAACCAGCCTATGACAGGTCGTAAGCCCTGTTATTACCCGGACTACTGAAATTTTCTTCGACTTCGTTGATCTGTCAAAATTTGAATAGAATGTTTGAAATTAAGTTTAAATCTAAATTAAATATTTGATGTTTAAATAAATATTAATACTCATTTTTTTAAGCGTATATCGACAGCATGTAAGCATGACCGAAATACAAGTAGAGCTACAAAAAATAAATGTTGTATCGTGTTTTCAATATTATCACTTTTCCAAATGGACAAAAATGCAGCGATCAATACAATTTTATATAAATTTTATCGTTGAAGTCTGAATTCAGGTCAAACCCTATTTTACCTAATGGAAATTAGTTTTGGGAAAATCCGATTTAATATTTCGAGTCTGTATGAAATATTTGTTCACGAATACTGGGTTTCACAGCATATACCGGTTGTAATAAAGATTTTTCCGTAATATCTCAACGTAACTGTCAATTTAAATATTTACAACTTTGAAAATTGTCTATCACATATAGAATTGTAAATGTGACAGCTTTAAAGTGATTAAAAACTTTAATCAGCCTGTGACAGATTGTTACCCATGTAAATACTATGTAAATAACTCAACAATACTTTCTCCACGACTTATTCATCTTTTAAATGTGATTAAAAATGTTCTTATTTGAATACTTAATTCAAGTTTATTAGGTAACACAAAAATGTTTTTGTTCGCTTCTTATGTAATACGTAAATAATGGTCAGCAGGCTTGGCTATCGTACTGGAGGTCCCGGGTTCGATTCCCAGGGGGGGGGGTCAAATAAATATAAGTGATTTTTTACTCTAATATTTTTTCAATATTACCCTGGACTGGCACCTGAAGCGGATGTCTGATCACCTTTCCTTCATGTGTTAACAATCAAGATAACACTGCGTTTATATAATGCAGTGCCTCATGCACCATCGGGTGAGATTAAGGGTTTAAAGAAGAAGAAGACACACGACTAGTTTCAAAATCTACAGATGTTTTTAAAACTAGTCGTGTGTAATGAAATAAACCTCAAAAAGTGGTATACATGTAATACAAGTGTTAATTTTTTTAAATAATCTACATGTCATTCCACAAAATTAATGCCAAATCGATAAAAAATATGTTTGATTTGATTATAAATAGACTTTTTCTGAAAAGTAACCTCAAATAAAGTTGAAAAACCAGTTTTATTTTAAACTTTATCTACGTCAGAGTCGATAATAAGTTTAAAGCACACTTAAGTAATGGATAAGTCTCAATCATCTCGATTGTCGACAATTCTCCACAATTTATTTTGTGGCGTATTGCAAGCAAATGTCACGACTTGTCGCATGCTTTCGGTCGAATGGAGTAAATGTCACTTAGACGGCTCGTCCGACCTTCCAAGGTAGGTACGTAGGATGGTTTATGTGTATACTACTGTAGAGTACACAGAACACTGCTCGTTGTACAGTGTGCTCTATACGGTATACGTACAGCTGAATAGCCTAGGCGTGGTATACGTACGTGCGATGCAACCAGACTATAGAGTGAAGCGCCAATTCACTATCGAGTGCTTATTAAAGCTTTTAACAATCAACGGTCACACAAAACAAACTTTTAGCTTTTGAATATTAAAGTTATTCTAATGAAAGTCTGTTCATTCAGTGAAAAAAACTTTGAATTGGAAATTTTAAAATATAGTTCAAAGATATATTTTTCTTAAATCTTTTTAACAGGGTATTTTTGAATGTTAAATTACAAATAGTACCCTTTTTCACGATACTTAAAAATATACAAAATACGTTTATAATTTCATCTTTTGTTTTATATAAACAATAATGTAACAGAGTATCTCATAAAATTTCTGAGCATTTTTAAATGTATTAAGTGTAAAAATGTCCTACGATTTTGAAAGAGAAAAAAAGCTGCAAATGATCGTTAGTTTAAATACCGTTTTATTTCATAGAAAAATTAATTAATTATTTCAATCATTCATTCAGCAGTCACTTTGAGGTAAAATCTAACCATTTTTAATTAAAGTTTTACTTAGTAGATACCATTATTTCTTAAAATCTATTTGACACGTGTTTCGGGGCATTCCGGTTTGAAAATGCATCGAAACACGTGTAACAATAGATTTTAAGTAAAGTGTTATTTATTTAGTAAAAATTAAATTAAAAATCAATCAATAATTTAGTTTTATTCTGTTGATTAAATATTAAGTGTTAGAGGTTTAATTGATCACATTACAACGTACAACCAATGCTTAATCACAAAGAAATACATAAATGTTAAGAAAAAATGTCATATCTGAGTTTTATGTGGCATCTAAATTCTCGATATATTTTTGAATGGAAATCGACACCAAAATAACGAACTATACAAACTTCCGCCAAAGCTCGTTCGGCAAAACCCGTCACCATTAAAAACGCTTTACAATGAATTCGCACCCTGTCTATGATGCATTGAACAAAGTTTTCTTCTCTTATGTATGGTGTCCAACCCTTTACCTATCACGCGCCAGCACTAAGCTACTATTAAACTACCCTTGCTTTTTGTCACGTCCCGAGGAGCGGAACGGGTTAGGAAGTTTTGTTTGCGGATTCAGGCCTACGTTTTAAGTCGCTCATGTAACTGGCAAATTGACCGGAAATGACTTCGAAATAGAAATTCGTGACGTCATATTAATCAAGTTACTTCGTTAATATCCCATGCAACCAGAGCTGGACACTTTTCGGTATTTGAATGGTCGATAAATACATACATATATGGAATGTTTTGTAAAATTTATACGAATGGAAAAACCGCCTAATAATACTTGTGTAATTAAATAACAATTGGAAGGCGAGTAATTTACTGCTAAAATACTGTTTGTCTTAAACAAGTATCGAGTTTTCTACTTGTATTTTGTTAGTCGTTTATAAAACTTGGTGTTTTTGTGAAACGCCACTCAAATATAATTATTGTATATTTTAAATCATGTGATTAGTAAAGTTTTAAAACCTATATATTGTAAAATGGTGTTTTAAGACTTCAATTGACATTAAATAGACAGTCATAAAAGAAAACTAGAAATAACTTAAACGTATTTTATATGGTCTATTATTTTAGTGGCTTAATTTGAATTTACATATTAGACAAATTAAATTTACTAGAATAGAAAAGTTACGCATATTTGTCCATAAAATTCAATTTTCGATATTAACTTTGATTTGAAACTTTGAAAGCAACTTTACATTTTTTTCCACATAAATTTTATTTGACTACTGACTGGGTTTCATCGTTACCAACATCATCATACTAAAACAGACGAAAACAGAACTGGTCAAATAAAATTTATGTGGAAAAAAATAAATAAGTATGTAGCAAAAATTACTAAAATTATTTAAAAAAACACTTGTTTTCATACCACTTGAGTTTATTTATGACTACTTGTTTCGAAAGCTAAGCTCCCATCCTCAGGTCTGAATGTAAACTAAAACATGATTAATAATAAACTGTTCTACAAATAAGTATGTAGTTGTAATTTTATTGTAAAAAATGCAATTTCACCAACAAATGTGAGTACAAAGATTTTTTTAAACTTTTCATATTTGCGATTACATTTTATATAAATCAAAAATATTGGTGTATTGCACCATCTTTAACTGCTGTGTACTGGCAAAATATACTTTTTAGAAGAGGTTTCAAGTCAAAAACAGATATCAGAATCTGTATATGTTGTAACGAGGTCTTCTGACATTTTTTTATTCCAATTTTTTTTTTAAGATGGTGACGAGTTGGATCGATATGGTAATAATTAAATACCTAATGTAAATTTTAATATAAATATAAGGCGATCAGTCCTACGCTCCAGATTCTTGGAAAATGGGGTGGAATATATCGACAATGTAAGAGAAGGGTGTACAAAAATAGAAACCTTTGGTTACTCGTGCGAAGAATTGAAGAAAAATTATCAGGTTACTCGGAGTTGCATAACCGTACTCATATCAGCGTGTATTACCGCTTATAAACTTCATATTTATAATGTATTTCTCACATAATAAAGTGCTCATAGAGCAATGGCAAAATTGAGATTTTTTTTTTCATACAAATAAATTAAAATATATAATTTTTTGACATCTCATCAAAGATGAAGAAGAATATGGATGTTGTAAATTAAAATATAATTCATTATTCAATTATTACAATAATAAGAAACTATCATTTTCTAGAAATCGCGTTTTCTGAAAAACAATTATTTTGAGCCCAAAAATACACATAGTATTGTTTGCTTTTAGCAAAAATTAATTCAAAATAATATGAAAATTCTGAAAATAAGTTTTTCTTCGTCTATCTGAGATAGACTTTTTTTCTAAAATGTTAATTAGTTTTAAACTGTGTAATTTAATTCCAAGAAAAACATCAATTTATAAACCATTAGATCATTCCGTTAAAATAAACTGTATTAAGTTTAAAAAAGTATGTTTCCATTTATTTAAGACGTTGTTTTTAACTTAAAATAACACGCAGAAAAATGTTTTATTATTTTCAAGCCGCTACTTCGCAGAAGTGTTTTATTTTTGCCCACATTTTATACGGGTTACTCAGCTTCTTGAAAATCGAAAACTAATTTCACAAAAAGGTTGAACTTAAAGCAGCCATCCTTTGAAGTATATTACTAATCTATTTAAGTGATTTGATATTTAAATATAAGAAAAAGCTGACAATAAATTTTCTACCCTTATTGAATGATATTATGATAGAATGATAAAATTAGAAGGAAATTTCAATGTATTGATTTTAATTAATTGAACAAAGTTAATTTCAGAAAATCATCGATTATTTTTGGGAATTTCAATTTGAATGAAATGTAATTAAATTGCAACAAAAATACCTAATAATAATAATCAATAATAATTGGTTCATATATATAGAAGTTCCAAGAATTTGAGTAGTGTGGTTGTCAATAATGGGTAGAATTGGTGAATGTTACACGTGTGGAAAGTGATCACTTAAACCAGCCTATGACGGTCGTCAGCCCCGTAAATGCCCAGACTTACATATTCTTCTTCATCTTTGATAATATGTCAAAAAATAATATAAAAAATAATACGGTTAGGTCAATTGAAAAGCTTATAGAAAGAGGTAAAGTTATAAATGGAAAAAAAAATCTTTAGTCTGTTTCTTAGATAAAGTTATTAAACCAATAATATAAGGAAATATTATATACGTACCTGAAGTGCACCCTCTGGTGAATAACAAATTTAATATTGTCGTAAAATTTTACGTGCGTAAAATACCCAAGAAAGCAAAGTAAATTTGAGAGACTTGGTGTATTTTTTGTAGGACGATATTTGCATATATCGATTTCATTAATTTATTGATTTTTGATACGATTCATGCTCAATCCCCCTTTTCACTCTCGTAAAAATAGGTATTTTATAAAAATAGCTTGAAAATATTGTATGAACCATAAGATTTTCACTCAAAGTGTGTTACACTTATTTTTAGTTGTTGTTTATTTGTTGTAAAGCCAATCAATTTATTTTTCTTTATTTCAAACCTTGAGGTGAAGAGTGCAAGCCATTAAGGATCGTATGAAATATACATATACAACATATTTTCGATTTTTGATGTACAAAAATTTAATGTTAAATTTACCTCTACTTGAATTATAATTAAATTGGTATAACTTATATACAAGAGTTATAATAAAAACGTGTTAAAACAAAAACAAAAATTATGGTAAAGAAGTATATGTATATACTTTACAAATTTTAACGACACCAATCGTAAAAAAAATACAACCGTTTTTGTGTATTCTTCCATTTTCGTTAATCACTGAATTTCAATTTAAATATGAAGTATCGTAAAGTGGATAAAGGAATGTGTCAAGGCTTAATATAAAAGAGGCTCTACCCCAAAGATCTTCATCTTTTATTAAAATCTTAGCCTTGTTTAATATCTGTTTACGAAAAAAAATATTCTTGAGGGAAGTTCAGACAAGATGCTCTTAGGGCAAGAATTCTATACGGAAGTTAATTAACTAAGTAGTGTAAATAGCTGCGACATAAAAACATTTAAAATTTTTTATTTTCAATGGCTTTGGTATTTTAAAAACAGTGATCGATTCGTATTTATAAGAGGTTGAACATACATTTTTTGATGATTTGTTTAAATACATTTTTTCATTGTTATATTCTTAAATTAAGTAAACATTCCTCTTATTTTCCCATAAAAAATCTTTTAAAGAGACTAAAAATCATCATAAAAGTTTGAGTGAGTTTTTATCTATATATATATATATATATATATAAATATATATATATATATATATATATATATATATATATATATATATATATATATATATATATATATATATATATATATATATATATATATATATATATATATATATATATATATATATATATATATATATATATAAATAATAATAATAAAACCCTTATCCGCACCTCAATGATGCATAAGGCACTGCGTCATATAAATGCAGTGTTATCTTAATCGTTTACACATGAAGGAAAGGTGATCAGCCCTCCGCTTCAGGTACCAGTCCATGGTAATAATATTGAATAAATATTACAGTGAAAAATTCACTTATATTTATTTTACCCCCCTTGGGAATCGAACCCAGGACCTCCAGAACGGTAGCCGAGCGTGCTGACCATTACACCACGGAGGCGGATATATATATATATATATATATATATATATATATATATATATATATATATATATATATATATATATATATAAATCCATGATAAATATGTTATAGAAATAGAGACTGAGGAATATGTTGAAAATAATTGTAGACGTTAAATACGCAATTATTCTTTTAGCTGATTTTATTAAAATACAATCCCAAAATATATGTTGGTGTAATAAATATTATGTTTGTAGATTTATTGGAAACGACGTCAGCATTAATTGTACCCAATTGACCTCTGATACAGCAATTCGTGATAGTGGAAATAATACAGTGTGCGAGAATATAGGGTATATCCTTGCTTTGTTGGGCCCGTTTTCGTGAGTTTCCCGCCTTTTTTGAATTTCCTCTCTGGAATTAAATGGTCGGACGTCAGCCGGAAGTTGTACGGCGCATGAGAATGCTACATTTTCTGTACGCGACGCCACGATTGTTTCGTAATAGACTCTGAGCTCCAGAGGTACAAATCTTTTTTTTTTATTTCATGCATATATAGAATCAGATTTATCTGAATATTTACCAAATAATCTTTTGCATTTTTTACCTTATTTTAGGGTTTTTCTTTTCATTATTTTAACGGCAGCTTTATCTCCCATGCTGGAGTACCTGGTTTCAATTTCCAGGGAGGTCAAAATAAATATGAGTGATTTTCACTCTCATATTTATTTATTATCTGGACTTGTATTAGAAGTGCCGAACCTATCGTCTTGCATTCGTGGAACAAATGATAACGATAACATTAGATCGACAGGATGCAGAGCCCTATGCACCATTGGGTGCAGATAAGGGTAGAACAAAGAATTATAATTGGATTAAAAAATTAATAGTTAATCCATCGTTAAATGCGTCTGCGCTCATGTATATCAGCCAAATGTGCCGATCTTTGCACAATTGATACAGACCCTGCTTCGGAAATAATTGCCACAGATCAATTTTGTTCTTAACGATATTAATTTATAATGAATTGTTTCTTTGAGACGGTAGCTGCTCTTTCAGCGAAAAATAAATTTTGAAATCGTAAAGCAAAGTTTGAGTGAGGATTTTATGATATTTAGTTTCTGTTTATACAATCCGAGCAGTAACTGGAGTTATGAGTTAGAGAAACCTTGTTCGGCTGCACGAGACAGAAATCAAGGCTCCTCGAGTAAGATTTACTAAATCACATTTATAGGTTTGTACAACAGACGATTTTCATTAGAACTTCGTGTTTTATTAAGTTTTGTAACTTTGCTTGGGTTACCTTTAATCCTACTTTAGTAACACAAACATTTTCACCATTTTTTTTTGTAAAATTATGTATACGGCGCTAAACTTTTGCTTAAGTATTTTATGAACAAACGTTAAATCTTTGTATATAACTTCTCTGATATAATTTGAACATAAATCAAGTTTTCAGATATGTTTGTTTGGTAATTTGAAATATATTTTTTTTTCTGCTAGGTCTGAGGATTAAAAAGAAAAACATTTCACTGTTAATATTATGATAATTGGGTTATTCATTTTGTCATTCACTTTTTGGTAAGAAATAATGAAATTGAAATTAAAAACACTTTCAAAAGTTTCAACTTCATAAAATGCTACATAGAAGGGGCTATTGGGGTGACATATTCGTATCATGTGTACATTCCTTTTACATTTCAGAATTTATTTTACAAAAATCAACAAAGGTGTACGAGTATAATGTGTGCAAGTAAAGTAAATTGCTGATGAATATTGATAAATTCAACGCATTTTTTTTGGATAAGATGAGTGTAGATCTTAGTGTAAAAGAGTAGAAAATGGGGAAAACAGGAAAATGATTTAACATAATCGAGATATGTGTTTCCTAGCGATGGAAAGAATACAATATATCGCAGTTAAAATGAACAAATAATTACAACATAATACAATTATATAAATATATATATATATATATATATATATATATATATATATACATATATATATATATATATATATATATATATATATATATATATATATATATATATATATATATATATATATATATATATATATATATATATATATATATATATATATATATAAATATATATATATATATATATATATATATATATGTATATATATATATATATATATATATATATATATATATATATATATATATATATATATATATATATTATATATATATATATGTATATATATATATATATATATATATATATATATATATATATATATATTTATATATATATATATATATATATATATATATATATATATATATATATATATTATATATATATATATATATATATATATATATTTATATATATGTATATATATATATATATATATATATATATATATATATATATATATATAAATATATATATATATATATATAAATATATATATATATATATATATATATATATATATATATATATATATATATATATATATATATATATATATATATATATTATATATATATATATATATATATATATATATATATATATATATATATATATATATATATATATATATATATATATATTTATATATATATATTTATATATATATATATATATATATATATATATATATATATATATATATATATATATTATATATATATATATATATATATATATATATATATATATATATATATAAATATATATATATATATATATATATATATATATATATATATATATATATATATATATATATATATATATATATATATATATATATATATATATATATATATATATATATATATATATATATATATATATATATATATATATATATATATATATAAATATATATATATATATATATATATATATATATATATATATATATATATATATATATATATATATATATATATATATATATATATATATATATATATATGGGAAAGTGAAAAACTAAATATACTAATGTACATATGTATATTCTTGTTTTTATTTAAATTTTTTTAATATATATGTATTTAAGGTGTCGTTTTTTTATGAAAAACGTTTTTTAATCGCAATGGTAGTGTCATTTGTTGAACGTTAAAATAACACACATAAAACTTAACATTGCTAATGGCAGACAGCGTGCTTCTTGACAGCTACTGTCACTAACAACTTTTTCAATGTTTGAATTGTATTTTTGTTTTAAAGATTTTTAATATAATACATTCATTGCTTCAAAAGCATTATAAAATAAAACATGTAACAAATTTGTGCTTTTTATTTATTTTTAAACTACATTATGACACAGCAACGCGTGGCTGGGTACAAACAATTAGTTTAAAATTAGAAAAATGCTCCTGTATTTTATCACCCTGTATAAAAATAAATGGTTTCTTCGACTTTGTATTTGAAGTATTGTCTCCGGGCAAGAGCAAATTGCGTTTAAATCAAGTCTGCTGTTTGTCTGAATTTTTGGCCCATAGACCTGAAAGTTCTCACTTGGCACCCTCCCCTGCAATTAATTATCGCCCACTAGAGACAGTTTCAGCACTCTAGGGGTTAACAGGAGACGATGATAATTCCATTATTTCTCAAACAATGCGAACAACTTATTTCCAGTAGACGATTTATTCAAATACGGACATAAGCAATATGCCACTTGCTCGAGGAGATATTGTGATAAAGAAGGATTAAAAAAAAAATTATTTAAATGAAATATGTTTATATTGAGAATTAAATAGCAACTACATACTTATGTATTTTTTTCCACATGAATTTTATTTGACCAGCGACCGGGTGTCGTCGTAACCGACATCATCAGACTGGTGTTGGTTACGACGAAACCCGGTTGCTAGTCATGCAAAATTTATGTGGAAAAAATTAAATAGTTGTTATTTTATTCTATAAAATGAAATTCCACCAAGAAATGTCAGTACAAAACATAAATCTAATGAAATATGTTTGGTTATGTAACTAACTAACTAAACAACATGCCTCTTACCCGCAAAAATAAAAGAACGCCATACCACTCAGTCTTTGCCAACATTATTCGCCTCTTCCACATTCATGCATCTCCTTTTACACTACCACCGATTGTTCGAACTCCTGAGCGCTTTTTATATAACTGATGGTGCCAAGTTTCCCCCGGTCTTCCTCTGCTTTTTTTTCTAACTTTATTCGCCTTATAAATTTGTTTTATAGTTCTTTCCCCATTCACACTTTTCACGTGTCCAAACCATCTTAACACACCATTCTTAACTTTATCGATAATGCTTATCTCAGCCTTGCATTATTTCCGTATTTAACTTACGTACACACAGTTTATTGATATCTAAACAAAGATGAAGAAGTTTTTTTAAGTGAGAATTAGTTTTATTCTTCTATTTATTAAGAACCCAAGCTTTTTGTAAAAAAAAACATTTTTCACATTTCCTTATAAAAGACTCTACCAGGATAACATACGTTTAAGCGCTAAAGAAAACCCTTGCAAATAAAATAATCACAGACAGGGTACGGTTAGTCAAGAGTCAAGGACTAGTTATATTTAGGTCTAGAATAGTACACGCTTACATTATTAACAAATTGTATTATGTACACACTTACATTACATAAAAGTGTAAAAGTTCCATATTTCAGAACAAAGTTCCATCTGCTCTGGTTCACATGTTAAATTTACGTCTTATAAACGTCATTCGGTGACATTTGATAATTCATTTTTCCGGCTGTCGGTAAAGTGGTTTTATGTCATTATTTATCCACAAAAAGGTCGGAGAAACTTTCGATGCTTTTAAATATTAGAACATTTACAAATTTCTTTAAATATAGATAACGGTTAAAAAAATAATATATTTTACTCAATTAGTAACACATTTATCAAAATTAAGTATGTATTTAAATTGAAAAAAAAAGACATTTTGACACCTCAAAATAGATGAAAAAGAATATAGAAGTTCGGATATTTTTAGGGTTTTCGTCCTGTCGTAGGCGTCACAGCCTCTGACAGATCAGATTTTCATATTCTTCTTCATCTATGTTTAGATAAAAAATAGCTCCTTAGTATTAAAACCAGGATTAAAATAAATAAATTGAAAACATCCTAAAATATTTGGTAATAAAAAAAAGTTTTTTTTTATTTTCAAGTAATAAAACCAATATTATACGACTGAATTATTGTTTGTAATGTATAAAGTACGTGAAATGTACTTAAGTAAAAGCATTAATAAAAGTATATTTTTTTAATAAACCAAAAGATAAATAATCTAGCGTAACAGATTCGTTTCATTTTTGTTTACTTTGTTTTAAAATCGTTATTATGTCGAATTGTTTTCAAATGTTAAATAAAATAAAATAAACAATTTACTTTATAATTTTTCTCACAGCGTTCTAGGATTGGGCCAATCAAGTTTCGATTCAAGTATAATCCTAGTACTAAGCCGTAGTCGGTATAGATTGTTCAATTTATTTCTACCACGCTATTGGGTCAACGTAATTTCTTCGTAAAAAGGCCGTTGACGTCACAGCGCCTTAAACGTGGTTCAAGAGCGTGTATAGAATTTCGCGAGAGGAAAATTGAGAAGCCTGCGACCAGCAGCACACGTATTACATTTATTAATTGAAGCCATGCTAGCTTCATAGAAAATCATATATCTAGCCATTTAATAAAAAATATATATATGTACATTGTTAATAAAACAAAATATATTATTGTTGAAATGGTGACTAAACTATTGTTCCTAATCAATAAACAGTGGTCAGCATCCTCATTTTACAAATTGCACGTTAATTTATTTTACGAATCACATTCAATGTAAGTCTTTCCAAATGAATAAGTATGTAGGTGTATATTAAGCAGATCCAACCATATGATCAAGTAATCTGTTTTGAATGTAACGTTACATTTTAATTTAGAAGTAAGAAAATATTTTTTTGAATATCTGTTTGGCAATTGATTTGATTATTGCAAACAAAATAATTTAATTAAAAAAAAATATATAAATAACTTATTTTAACCATTTCCGCTCCATATGTGGAGCAAATGGAGTTCACACACTGATTCCAGGCATTTCTGTTGGCCGCCAGCTCTCTTGCATCCTTCCAAGTCAGTCCCGCCTCCCGAAGTTTACACAAGAGCTGCCGACGAATTGTCAGCAGTGGTCATTTTTATTTAATAAGGATAATTAATGAATTCCAAAGATGATTTTTTTAATATTTTAAATATGCACAAGTTATTTTTTCATTACATGATAAATTTGTTTTGAACTATTTTTTATTACATTTTTGGTTTAATTTTTAATTTTTGAAAAATATTATTAATTAAAAAAATTAGTTATTACTTTCTTCTATGAATTTGTTTGACAATCCTCAAATTTAAGCAAATATTTTTTTGCCACGCATAAATAATGTGTTATTCAATAAATAAACGAGTATGATATTTGTCAAAATCGTTTTAAAATAGAACAAAGCGTTAATATTATATTATGACATACGTGAGATGTATATAGTAAAAAGAAAACAATTTTCCCTGTTCCCTGTTTGATCGATGGATATTCAAAGGTTTTTGATAACGTTTTAGTCGCTAAGTCTCGATGCTTCTTCATCCCCCCGATTATATAGACATGGAATCGATTGCACAAAAAATGATCAATCAAGTCAAGAAGTTTTTTGGCATCAAGAAATATGCGGTCCGCATTAAAAACACGTAAAGTTAAGAGGAACTGGAACATACTTGCTTACGTCAGTATTACATGGGGTAAAATATATTCGTTTACCTTGTCAAAATATTAAAATACCTAGTGACTTGCAATAACCCTCCGGGCAGTTTTGAAAAAACAAAAAAAGCATCCCAGTAAATAAGATCTCAATAAATCCATTAATTTTAAAACATTTTTTTGGTTTAATTTTGATCGCCGTTATAAATGTTTTACGCCACATAATGTGTTGATCGATTACATAAAATCAATTTACTGGAGTGCAGTTTAGTTTTTTGTCATAACATTGTGTAAAGTCAATAACATAGCATTTTGCCAGGCATAAGGTGTTCAATATATTGTACTCCTTCATATTTTCAAGCTCGAAGCCAGTAAACATATTGGACTTTCTCTGCAATGAATTTATATTTTTTTATTTTTTATTATTATTATATTAATGAGGAGTACTTCAAATAATTTCTCACGAAAACAGCACTTTATAAATGTTCCAATAAATAAATAAATATAAGGTACATGAGCGTCCTTGAAATAGTATTAACTAACAAAAATTGCGCTATAAATTGGAAAAAGAAAATTGACCAATACTGTAATTTAAATTTACTTCAAATGGTCATGTAAGTTTGTAGAATTGTAAATTTGTATATTTACCATACTTGGATTTAAATAAACATTTTCAAATTAATATTTTACCATTAGAAATGTTTAATTCCAGAATAATAAAATGTTAAAAATTAGTTTTTTTTAAATAGCCACACTATAATTTTACTTAATTAATTTTTCCTTATTTCGTAGTGAGAAGTGTTTGTTTAATAAACGAGAGACATGATATAGCCCCAGTCTCACAATTTATCTGACTTCAAAAAATAGCTTGTTAGTCAAGAGCTGACCGAATGTGAGACTTGCTAAATCCATATTCAAACGTATTTACCTAGACTGGTAGGTTTTGATCGACAACAAAATGCTTAGATTATAATTCATAAAATTATCGCTTTAGAGCAGTTTATCGAGTGACACTTTGTAGCATGCAACAATCAAAGCATTCTACATTTAATGTTGCCATTTGACTTGATAACAAAATTATAAGGATATATTGAATTATAACTTTTTTAAAAGACAAACACAACTTTTTATTCAAGTAAGAAATTAAGGGCCGGGTCAGGAGTTGAAATAATCGGCGGATATGTATAAGGAATATTAAAGAGTGAACACGAATATGTACATGAATGTGGTATAGCATTCTATTCTCTCTGCCTACCTAATTAGTTTAGAAATTTAACAAAAAAAAATCACTTTCGTTATTTTTTATTTATTTGATCCTAGATAATGATATATTTATTTACATATTGAAGATATGATTTGTATGAAATAAAATTTTCTTTGTAACTAGTTTAGAAGCTACTTACTTGAAGCAAGAATTTTGGAGGGACTTTTTCTAAATATAGAAAAGGTACACTTAAGGGTTTCATGCTAGTCCTTATTGTATAACAATCTCAATGATTTAAAAAATTTATTTTTATTAATTTGATTTATAAACATGTGCAAAAATAGAATATGATAAATTGAATAAAAGGTTGCGCTTGATGAAATACTGTATTCTATTTTTTTCATAATAAGTAGCAATTGGACAGAAAAGAAAAACAAAATAACCGTAAAAAATAAAAAATCAATTTTCTTCACCAAATATGTCAGTTAAAAATAAAAATAGTAAATACTCAAACACAAAAATAAAAATAATATTTGATTTAAAAAAAAAATATTTTCTTTTCGTTTATGAGGGTTTGCGACATAAGGTGAATGATAATTGTTTACAAAAAAACAGAATATTAAATATTAACCTTATCTGTGGCACTGCATGTTTAGCGAAACGTGTCCTAAATGTTCGAGATCAAATATTGAGGAACCGTTGCTCCAGGCAGCATTCACCGGCGGGCGAAGGAAAACCCCTCGTGGAAATCCGGCGAGGGATGGGGAGGGGTGGCGCATGCGCTCGCCATGTTTTGCGCACGTGAATAGCGCGACGCCCGATGGCGGCAGTGCGCGCGCGACCCCCGACGTGGCTGGTTGCGTCTTCCGGACGTAGGTTCGACGTTTCACGCCCCTAAAGCCACCCCCTCCCCCACCGGGAGATGTGACTTGCCCCCCCGCCATGAGTGCTTGGATTGTACGGGTCCGTCCCCAGTGTGTGCAGTTACCTGGCTGAATATCAGTGGAACTTAATGCCCGGATACAACGATCTCGAGCGTATCTACGTCGGGATGCTGTTCATAATATTTCACGTGTAATTTTTTATTATTTTGTGTTAAAGACAGTGATTAATCGAAATGTTACCTCAAATAAAAGCATGGCTCAAACTTTTTAGGGCGCATGTATAAACTTTTCAAAACTTAAAAAAAAAAAACATTTAAATTTTAAAACAATCAAAATGCGCTGATCAAGAATTTTAACAAATAATATATATATTTTTTAAAATTTAAAATAAAATTTTAGTTCCGAAGAATATTTTATTTTATTTTATTTTTAAATCACTGTCTATTTCACGAATACAGTAAGTAAAATTTAAAAAATATATGTATTTTGTGATCGTTGAATTCTTGGGGCATAAAAATATAAACTAAACATGTTTTTGATTCCTGTCTCCGCTTTTGAACTGATCGGCCGTTTGGTTTGATGGTGTCAAGCAGTCTCTATGTGCGGTGATCGTGAGTTAGCCGGGACTATAGACAGACAGTGTGGATGCTGGACTCAGCTCGAGATAACTCGGTGGCGACTGGCTCCTCTGTCCGCCGCGACAGATCGCTACCAGCGATGACGTTATGTCGATGAAGTAAGTTTCACTGAAAATTAATAATTAACCAATACGAAGCACGAAAATCTGCGGGAAAACTAAGTATCTTTCATATTTATATTTATCTTTATAGTCACAATAGACCTAATATGGTCGCAGTGACATAAGGGATGCAAGATCCCTTGACCCAAAAAAAAAATATCTTTCACTTAATCTACGACAGATCTAAAAGCCATTATCATGGCAATTCTCAGTTTGTCAAAAGAAATGATATTTATTTATTTCATTATAATATATATTTCAGTCCGTTTCCGTGGTATAATGGTTACCGTGTTAAGCTACCGTGCTGGAGGTTCCGAGTTCGATTTACAGGGGGAGTGAAAATAAATATAAGTGATTATACGCTCTAATATTTATTTAATCTGGACTGGCCCCTGAAGTGCAGGAGTGATCACCTTGTTTTTATTAAACTAAAGATCAAGATAGCATTGCGTCAATAAGATGCAGTCTCCTATGCACCATTGGGTGCGGATATGGATTATAGCGTAAAATGAATGATAGATTAGTTTGTTATTTTTTTGCTATTTTTATTTCAACGAGTTTCAACCAAAAGCCTTGTCTTCCTCAGGGATGACCCTGTAAAGTATTGGTTCATACTATGTCTCTATTATACATATAAATCCATCCCGAAAAAAGTCAAGGTATTTGTCGAAACTGGTTGAAATAATAGTACCGAAAATAAAAGCGGTTAAAAGCAAAGTGTGTGTTTTATAAAATTTATAAACTTGCTACAAAGCTTACCAAATTGAAAAAAAAGTGATATATCATAAAGAGTTTATATTTAGCGTAAAAACGTTTGGATATGTTCAGTTAGATAAATATCGCATGCTGTAATAATAGTTATTTATTGATTTTTACGTAAACAGCTATAAAATAAAGCTTGAGTATTGATAAAAAAAAGTTATTAATATAATTTCCCATCTACAAAATTCAGTCAATAAGTCATTGTGTTAAAATATTGGAGGATCTAGGTCACTGGAGTCATTAAATTTAGATAAATGATTATGGTTTAACACCATTGCTTCATAAAGATACTATCATCACTTGTATAGATATAGACAAGGCTGAAGTAAAACAAATTTTTGAATGTATTTTAATCAAGTCATTGAAAGACGATAAATTTATATTGAACTACACTGATACAAGATATGAAATTATAAAAATAAAATAAACCAAAAACTATCGAAAAGTATATTTAAAACTGTTCATGACTCTTTATCTTTTAACCCTTATCCTCCAAATGCACTGCGATGCAGTGTTTTCTTGATCATTAAGATGACGTGAGGATAATCAGTCTTACACTTTAAGTCTATGTTTTAAAATAAATATTACAGTTAAAATTCACTTTAATATTTATTTCAAACATAGACCAGGACCACTATAGCTCAGTTGAAAAACGCGTTTACCACCACAAAAAAATATTTAAACTTATCTTTGATTCATTGTATTCATTTGGATATTAAGGTCATAATATTTGTTAAGATTCAAAGCTTCATTATAGTTTTGAAAATAAAGTTCATTTTGTCCATAAAATATATTTTTGATAATTCAATATGCTTTTAAAGTGCTTTTGGTGCATTTTCTATCAGCATAAATGTGCAATAGTAACCAGATTATAAAATCAACTCTTTTCTTCGATGTTAAATATGGACTGGACACGTAATTACGTAATAAATACGTGTTAAATATTAGCAGAAAATGAAATCATTGTATGTATTTTTTAAAGCAAATGAATAATATTAAAAAAACTGAGTAATTTTTCAGAAGAATTAAAAAAATACTAGTCAGTTACTTGTATCCCGGAAGTGCAACCAAAATATATATATTATATATACTATATTAAACGTTCACAGTTTTTTAGTATAAAAGTACGTAAATTAGTTGATATCGCCTGCTAAAATAATCCGAGTCAATCGATTTTCTAGGTGTGTTACCACCAAATGGTCATTACAATTGAACACGCTTAATGCAAGTTATATTATAATACACGTGAGAATACAGAGAGTTGAGGTGAAGTGATACTCGATTAATACATTTAGATCACTGCATATATCTGCTGAGTCAAATTGAGCCGTCATTTTCTCTTATTGATTTGATGGTATGCTCAACTAACCACTCAGCAATCATTTCTATAATACTCAAGCTATCAAAACTCTAATAGGTTTCGTAAATGCGAAGGAATTAATCAATTGTATTTTAAAAATCATCATTAAAATTCCCGAAGAAAGGGATTTTTTTAACACAAAAAAATCATCGAAAAAATCGTAAATTGTGCAATGCCCTTGAGGTGCCTTGATTCTTTTCAAAAGTTAAAATAAGATACAAAAAAATACTTCATGGGCGTTGTACAATTTGCGGTAATTTCAAAATTTAAAACGATATACGTACATGGATGATTTTTTATAGTTGATACAAAATTGATTATAAAATATAATCTGTTAAAAAATAATTAAAAATAAGGCATCAATCAAGATTTGTTTTTAATCAAGATGTCAAGAGTCGATGCCACCTTTAAACTAAAAATCCAATTACCAATTTTACGTTGATATATTAAATCAAATTTAAACTTTTTATAAAATAAAATAAAAAAAAACATTATGAAAAAATAACCGCCAAGTGATTTATCAGATGACGTGGGACCTAACGTTTGTAATATAACGATTTATGTAGTTTTAGTATAAGTGGCATTCGACTAAAATATGGTTATCGTAATAAATCAGTTAATTCAACTTCTCTCTCTTGCAAAGTACAATTGCTGTTTTTGTATATTTTCTGTATAAGAAAGATATGAGTGTCTACGTTAAAAAGTATCTATTTACCTAAGATATGTATATTATTTATTTAAATTGTATGCGTTGTAAAATAGGAGTGAGTTATGCACATTATCGATTTAATATCGTTAAGTGTTTAAATTCAATCGTTGTTATTTAAACGATATTTGACAAGGTTTTTACATCGTTTAATAGATTCTTAAAAAATTCACCGCTTTTTAGTTTTTTTCTAAGATTTGAGAATATTCGTATTAAAATACTGTTAGAATAATTTTGAGTTTATTGATTACATATTACAAATATTGATTTCAAGTTAGATTTTGATCAATAATTACGAACAACTTAAAAAATACACACTATTCCGCGTTTATTTTTTTATTTCGTATAATGTATGCGAAATCCTATTACTTTCTTCCCTGCTCATTTATTTTGTTTATATCAAAATAAAAATAAGACAAAATATGTATATTGGCGAACTTAAAACAGCTTAAAATAACCCCAGAAAGTTTTTCCCTGGATGAATGCTTTCCGCGAGTTGATGTATTTTGGTATTATAAATTTATTGATAGTAAAGAGTTAGATTGTTTTTGTAACCATAAAGAAATCAAACAACTTACAAAGTTACGGTTTATTCTCGAGAAATAAAATAAGCATGTAAGATATTTCTGCTTTTTCTAACAACAACATAAAACTCGCAAAAACGGTCGAAGTAGTATTTTTCTGTAACTGTCTTATTACTAAAAACGGAATCCGGCAAATCTTTTATTCAGAAAGTCCTCAGCGGAACAATTACGCTACATTTACGGAGATATTCTTTTCTTTCGGAGCAGAATAAAGTAAAAAGTCCCCGAAATTTGTATTCAAAAAGTTTTGACATTTATTTTGGCTCTTTTCTCAGTTGGTTTCAGAACAGGTAACCAGGAATAAACAACACAAAGATAATTACCATCTGAATACTTTTCAATGGCTCGCCAGATAATAACTATGTCACAAAAATATGAATAATAGTGTTTTTTAAATTTAAATATAAATATAAAATCCACATGAAAATATATATTTAGAACCTGACAAAAACGCTGCTGTAATTACTTAAAATATCTGATTATATTGAAGAACGTCAAAAATATTCCATTCATACTTATGAATTATAATATTTTGTCTTCTTTTGAATACTTATCTACACCGAATGGTGAATAGGGCACTCTGAAAGCTTCCCCTGTATTCCTAGGTCCGGTGAAGACACTTATGGTTTCCATTCGGACTCATCCATTAAAAAAAAGTTTTCTTCTTCTTCTTTTATCGGTATTTAATCTATCATGCAAAGTTTTTCGCGATCAAAGAAAAATATGATTACTAATGCTTTCAATAAACCTTTTACTGTCGGCGGAGTATGTGAGTTAATACTAAAAAGTGTGTTCATTCCACCACCATGTTCTTATACTCAGGGTGATAGGATGCAAAGGACACTGCATACTATGACGTAGGTTATCTCGATAGTCTAATATATAAGGGTAAGTTGATCAGTCCTACGTTGCAGGTAATTAAGGTAGCTCAGGGTGATAAATACATATGAGAGTGAAATATCATAAATATTTTTTTTATGATATTTCCCCAGTTCTAATATTACAGGCCAATCTTTGCAGGCATGCATTACTTTTTTTGTTTTTTTTTTTTTATACAAGTAGATTTAAAGTGTAGTCTGGGTTTAGTCCCTGTTTCTTATTTCTTAACCATGAGTTACCCATTACCTATAAAGGTCTCGATTCTGTAATTAACGTGTTTTAACTTTAAGTATATACTTACGAATTCATTTAAAGTTACAAAATAGATATTTTACTAATTTAATTTTAAACTTTAAATAATCTTTTCTCAATATTATGAATATTTAAAGTATTTACTTTGTGGTAAGTCATTTTTAATTATTTATTTTTCTACAAAAATGTTTACAATATTAGTATATAACCTCTCACCGTTAAAAAAACGGTGGGTGGTTATAAACTAACATTTTTAACATTTTTGTATAAAAATAAATAAATTAAAATAATATTTTTAAATCTTAAAATATAGTGAATATTTAAGAGTTGAATTTCATAAATCTTTTCCTCGATGACGAAATGAAATTTCGTAAACAGAATTAAAGTTAGCATTAAAAGTGTCAGCTACAAATGAAATAGGGTTCTTCTGTATTAAAGTTAATGTAAATTTATGAAACTTCAATTTAACGTATCAAAGTGAGAATGTCTTACTTTAAGAATCCTATAAGATTTGAATGAATAGAATAGAATGGAAAATACTTTGATCGTAATTTCAATTACAATTTTCAGACAATTTATTGAAGTTAATTCAACAGAAAACTTCCAGTCAGTCACTGGCATCAATTGTGAAGTAAATTGGTTAACCAACTTTTCGAATGATTTATTCTAAAGTTTTTTGCTAAACGCTGCTGAGGAAATTAAAATTTAAGCGGGAAAGATCGGAAATGTGTTACTTACTTACTTGCTAATTTAATATTCCTCGTCCTACGATGGATTGAGTATACTTAAGTTTACATTTCACTTTAAAAAAATACAAGCTTCTAAAAATGAAAAAAAAAGAAAAATATTTATTCTCATGCGTTTTTATGCACTTAAAACCAATTGTTCCAAATAAATAAAAATAAAATTTATAAGCGAGTCTTTCATAAACTGTAGTGTAAATATCGATCGTGTACACATAAATTAAATACCACAATTTATCCACAACAGTTACCAATTTTATTTTGGAAAAAAACAGCAAATAGTTGTGTTTATTCTCCTATCATTTATAAATAACTATGAATATCCCTACAGTTCGAGCAGATTTGCAAGATTTTTTTCTTGTCTAAACATTGTCCATTTAAAAAAATGTAATGTCGCTTAAACCACACAATCATATAAATTAAAGTCATAAAACGCCAACAATGTTACTTTTTTCTTCTTAGTACAAATAAATGATAAAAACTAAACAACATTTTTTAGAATTCACGAATTTTAGAATTCACGAATTCTGCTTGGTGGTCGTTCTTTACGTTATTTAAAAAATATATATATAAAACACGGAATTGCCCTCATTACTTATTTAAGTAACGATAAGCATATGTTTAATTGCAAATGACCTATTTCGTTACTTTAAATATATATTTAATCTCATTATGAGGTCGCAAAGAATGTATCACTTGTGGAAGGTATCTTACTGGATTATCATTGGGTGCGCTTAAAAAAATCGCAAAGATAAAAATGAACGGCTTATTAATTTTATTTTCCAGAGAAGATGAAGTGCACCTGTCTTATGTTGCATTATGGTAGTATAAAATAATTTTATCATCCCTCCAGAGACTGCACTCGAAACAGTAAAGTTAATACTGCGAAGCTATTCATTTTCCTCAGTTTTCTCGGGGGTCGGTAAAAACACTCATTGCTTGATAATACTCCGCTAATGTTTCTCCTTGAGAACTTCGAGTCGTAAATTTCTGAGAAAAACGCCGAGATTAAATCCACATAAAATAAACTTTAGGAGGTGAACTTATGAGTACTTCGTCCAGACTTTTGAACCGGGGTATCAACTTCTCGCAGAGTGAAAAATGCAGTTTTTTCTCACCGCCTTATAATAAAGTGACACTTTAGACGGCTATTTTATATTAAGCTACGTTTTCTTCGGGAGACTTAAGTTTACTCGGAGATTCAAAGTGTATGTAGCTTAAATGTTGAAACCCAAAATACACATACGTATGTACATACATAGGCAATTGGGTTGTAGAATAAATCGTAAAACTGGATTTTAGTTATATGTCTATGTTTTTATTTTTGTTTTACTTAGTAAATACCACTATTTCTTGAAATCTATTGTGACACGTGTTTCAAAATATTTTAAGAAATAGTGGCATTTACTTAGTAAAACAAAATTTTTTAAAATACCACAAAGTGACTAAATGTATACATTTATATCTCATCACAACTAAAATTTAAAGCTAAGTGGCTTTAAATTTTAATGAACACAATTGATACATTTAAAAACATGAACAACGTATTAAACAATAATTCAATTAATTTTTAAGAAAGTTGTGAATCCACAAATTCAAAACAATAATATTTAACTTCCTTGCAACAAACTTCTGATTATCAAAGTTCAACCACTAATTATTACAATGACATTATTTTGATGGAACTTAGGACTTTAACTGTATTTGTAATGTATTTTGTAAGATCAAACTATCCCAATACGGTGGTAACTTGATAGTTAATGAAGGCGCCATGGGATGTGAATTGAAATCAGAAAATTAAGAATAATAATTTTGTTCTTATTTCCAAATTGCGATTTATTAAAAAAAAAATATAATAAACTTTTCTGACCTAACAACTTTAATGTAATAGAAAACTTTACACACAAACTTAAATTTTCAGTTATTAGGATATATAAATAAAATTAGTAAAAAATATGATTATACAATCAATTTACTAAAAATGACTATACTGATAAAATAAAAAAAAACAATATATTTTGACTTTATTGTACAAAATTATATCTCAAAAATGATAAATTCCATTATTTAACTTATTTTTGAACTATTTTGGTCAATCCTCGTAGTTTAAGCACTATGCACAGTTGGATTTACGTCATCAATATTTCCAATTTTGATTAAAATAGTTCCCCAGTGAATGGATGCAAGTTAAGCAAAGTTCAGGAATGAACATACATAAGTGCTTGCTAGTACAAAATACCTACATGCAGTTAGTCCTACAAACTATGTGAGAACTAATGCCATATAATATTATTAGTCTGTTCAAACGATGGCTGTAACCCTGTAACAAGGCTGTAATTTAGACTATGAACATTCAAGCGAGACTTGTAAGTAGAAGAAGAATCCTGTTTTTGGAAATATGTAAACATATTCCTCTTCAGGGTTTTTTCGTAATCATTACTCATAAAGAAGTTTTCTACTCAGTAATAATTGTATAAAAAATCACTTAAAGAGTTGAAATTACTTTTATTTAGATGTATGGTAAGGAAAAATCTATGTAATAAAAATATTTCTTAATTTTGAAATAGTGATTTTCATTAAAAAATAGATGTTTGTATTCGATAATCCATATATTTTTAATCAGATAAGCTTGCGGCTATGATACTTTACTTTCATAAAACTTGCATGATGATACATATATGTACCATATATCATAATTGATGTCGCGGTTTTTAACAGATCAAATAAATTTGCTCTAGATTTGACATCTACTTTAATAAGTTAATAATAATTGTTATTGTAAATATGCACATGATCAAGCAAAATGTTTTGTAGTCGGAAAAAATTCCATATTTCATCTTGGTAATAATCCGTAAGTCAATGACACTTTATTTTACTTAAGAAAAAAAATACTACTTTTTAAAGTGTATTTTTTTACTAATAAGTTTTCAACATTGAAGTAAATATTTTTAAGTTTTCATTGATCACACGCTTTTTATTTAACCGCTATTACAGAAATAAAAAAGTTTCTGTTTGTTTTTAAAATATGATCCATTTTAAAATAGTCAAATCGTACAACTTTTATAGCGGAAAGCTAATGAAGTTGAAAACTTCAAACATCATTTTATTTTCTCGTCAGATTAAGCACATGGGCATGGGTAGTTTAATTTTGAACGAATGGGAAAATCGAACGTATTAAATATTGAACTTTTTTAGCTCGTAACATATTACAACTTTCTGTTTATCTTATAAACCTTTAAAGGTTAATTTTGGGTAGGGATTCCACAATCATCCTTTCAAAGGGTTTGATTATTAATATGAGTTGAAGCTTTTGAAGAAGCAAAATTTAAGCCATTCAAATGTTAAAATACATAATATATTTAATTATTATCTCAGTTTTACATAATCACTACTCTTTTTTTTTTATCAAATACTCAAATCATTGATTTTTTTTACAAATATTTTTGATTTTTTTTACAAATAGTTCCAAATAAACCCTTATTAAAATGATAGGCTTTAAAAAATTGCAAAGGTATTACATAACCTACATCGTGTATTGATGTATTCTTCATCTTCTTCTTCTTCTTTTTCTAGCTCCTAGGATCTGTTTGTGCCTCCACTTGTAGCTCTTGGGATGTTGACTCCCAGCTGTCATTCCATCTTTTTGGAGGTCTGCCTGGGCAAGCCATTTAATAGACAATGACCACAAATTTAACCACCATAACGTAGAAATCCTAAAAATAATTAATACGAAAAGCCATAAACTGTAACATTTTGAAACAAAAGATATTCATAAAAATATAATTACAATAAACCCATAATTAACAATATGATAATGACTAAAGCTTCCCCCTTTTGTCTTTGTTCCCACTGATAAGAAATAAAAATAAAAAATAAAAATTACAAAAACAAATAAAAATAAGAAACAGCTCCTACCCTTCAACCTTCAACTTCCCAAGGACCCAACTCTAAAATTTAAAATTAGCTTCACATACGGTGTTTGAAAATGATGCGGAATGCATCGAAATACGTGTCACAGTAGATTTTAAGAAATAGTGTTATTTACTAAGTAAAACATTAATTAAAAATGGATAGATTTTACCACAAAGTTACTGCCGAATTAATTAATAAATTTATAATACTATTTAATAACTTGATTGACGAAAAAAATAAATTTCCATTCTCGTCGACCGGCGTGTCAGTTTATGGTCAAGGATTTATGGTAACCCTACCTATGCAGTAACAGTGTATCGCCGTGATATGGCATCACCTGAGACCGCGGGCGTGTGTAAACATAGGTTCACTTTACTTGCGTTTGAATCGTGAATAAGTCAAACTGGGTGGCTGTAGGTGATGTGTCCCGGGTGCGGTGCGAAGGAGGGTGTGCAGCTCGGCTGTGGGGGTAGGGGCGGGGCCGCACGTCTCGCTCATGAAATAATAATAGTGCTCTTAGTAGGACAGGGATGCATCGTGTATTTTGGCAACCCTGATTTTGTATGTGCTCGCTCTCAACACGTGTTTACGTAACGGCTAAATAAGAAAAACGATGATGTGACGGCTGGGGTAGAAAAATCAAACGGAATATGCAATTTTAATAATGTACAATTAAAACATAATAAAAGTTGAACTTTTATTTTTTGAGCTTTTATTTTTCTGACTTTTTTATTCCAGTTGTACCTAATACACATTGTTTTAAATTTATGGTTACCGAAAAAAATCAAATTAGTCAATTAGTTTTTTCCTTAATTAAAGTATTTAACATACCAATAATACATTTTTATTTCAGTTAAAAGGGGTACATTTTTTATTATATCATAAATTCAAATGTATTAATTAAAAAAAAACATTAAGAAAATAATCGTTGAATGTAAAAATAATATTGTTACATTAATTTGATCCGACAAAGATTTATTAATAGGTTTAAAACGTAGTTGAAATTTGCTCAAATGCCAGGTTAAAAATATGTTTTTAAATATCAACATTTTACTATGGTTTTAACACTGCAAAAAAGTACTGAATAATGAAATCAGTCAAGATGCATTTAAAGATTTAATAATTTTAATTATTTGAAGCGACAGTTGCTTTGCAGTAATATCCATGTATTTTACATTAAACTTTGACTTGGCGAATACCAATATTTATAAAAATCTGTTGTGATTCGTATGCATTAAGCAATATATGGGGTTTGATAAGAATGACCAATGCATAGAAAGACGTCAAAATAGGTTGAAATATAAAGTGATGTTTTGTTACTCAAAGTTAAATACAAAATACATTTAATGAATTTTGAAAACTTACCCTAAGAACAACGTTTAGAACATTATAATGATATGGAAAATCTATGCTTTTATTTACTTTTCCGTTTAACAAAATCGAAATGAAGTTCTATAAATAACGAATGGAATTTTTATGCTTTGCCAATGCACTACTTGAAAATAGATTTTATACTTTGTTGAATCTAATTCATCAAAAAAACATGTCAGTGCTTTTTGAATATTAAATTTTGATTTGTTTAATTTCATTTTTATTTTACAGAAGAAATACCGATCTTATTTCAATTTAAGCATTTTAAGCGGTTTAAAGTCTTACAATATTTTTTAATCCAAATTGATGTTTTTCACTTAAGTTAGTTTTCAGTTTTTATTTTCTTCTTGTTTTATATACTACATATTAGGTTTGTTGAAGCACATCAAATGCGATGTATACGATGAGAATAAACTTTGCACTGTTTCCGTATATTTATAATAAAACTTACAAATCCTTACTGGGGATTCATTCAGATGTAATATTATGAGAGATATGCATGTCATAAATACAAATCAAGAAGTTCCATATAAATCCGGCGGAGAAGACTAGAAAGTTACTATTATTCCTCACAGACAATCTTCATACAGGTTGGGGTGGTTGTATATTTATTAGGAGGGTTGCTTTCTGTCTTCGACTTTTACCACGGGGTATATCCCATGTGCTAGGGTTGTTCCAGGCTTTGCCTTAATGGGTTTGATCCCTTTTCGTCCCACTTTTTCCTTTGACATTGTAATGCCGTCCTTTTTTGTGTATTCTGTCTCATCTTGGCCTTTTTTTATATAAATATATACCGGATGAAGCGAGACAGGTCTTGCAAATTTGGGAAGCACAATGTAAAATAGGAAGAAACTTCGAAAAGGATGATTAAATTTAGGAACATTAAAGAGTTTCGTCAAACTCAATATAGAGATGGGTTTTTTTTCTAATTTTATCGAAATCCAATTTTTTACAGGTATCATCATTATTTTCAAAGATTGAATAATACTATTTTTTGATTATTTTAGAAATACAATACAATTCCCAACGTATGAAATTCTGAAAGCCGGGCAAGCAGATTAAAGTAACCATGAAAATTATGATATAATACACAACCCTGCGATATTCCATTCTATCCCGTTCACGTTGAATGCATTCACTCACACTCTAGTACGACCGCAGCGCACTTCATACGGCGTCCATGTTTTACAGGTCCTGTCGTTGTATCAGTGAAATGAAAGCTCGCATGTGATGGTGAAACAACAATAATTACATACCCCACACACAAGAGCTATTATGAATATTTGCATGTGTTTGAAAGGGGCTCTGTATCGCGGAGGGACTTTGCATGCGGACGCGTGACGGAGGATTGTAACCTTGTTTGTTGAATTCAAATAGGAACTTTGCGCCACTAAGGATGTAAACATATCCATACTAGAACATGCTTTAATTAACTCAAAATATATATTATTCATGGCTGAACTTTAATGATATATTAACAACAAATAATTCGTAGCTCGGGGAAAATTAATGCCGCTCATATTTCATTTTAGTACTCGAGTCAGTCCTCCTTATTTTCTTATTTTATAAATATGTGCAATCAACGTAAAATTCTCACTTTAAATAATTAAATTAGACACATTTAAATCTCTTTTATAAATGTGTTACACAAAATCACGTCTTTATTTATTTAATAAAGGTATGTATGAGGTAGTGAAAAATTAAGCTTAACATTTTAAATAATTATTGTAGTAATTGTTTACTTTGGCGTTTTTTTCTCTTTTAGAATTCCATTTATATATGATATTTAAAAAACATATGCATACAAGATTGTTATTTTATGTTCAAATAATTTGTTTATTTGGCTGGCTCCGTAAAACATCTAGAATTCCTTAAATTGTAATTTTAACATTTTAAAGCCTTGCATGAAAAATGATGGGTTGTCAATGAATAAAAAGCTTTAATTTTAAAACTATCGTTTTAAAATTGTAGCTTTTTTTAATCATATGAATGTTTTTTGGATGAAAATAGAAAATATTAAAAATGGCTTATTACGGCCTGACTAGTGGTAGCTGATATACTTACGCAGGTAAATTATATATAGTATTGCAAGTAGGTATAGAAGTTTACGTTATAACATTGAAAAAAATATACAAAAGAAAATTAAAACAAAGATTCGACATTGAAAATGAATAAAATTTGAGTAATATTTAAACGTGCTTAGAACAAAGAGAAAACGCACAATTGTTGGGTAATAAATATCCAAAACTAAACAAGGTTTATTGGATTGAATTCTACATTTATTTATGTGTATGTTAATACGTGACGCGTTTCGTCTTATTAAGACATTATCAAACACTCTTGTGAGTGTTTGATAATGTCTTAATAAGACGAAACGCTTCACGTATTAGCATACTCGTACATAAATAAATGTAGAATTCAATCCAATAAACCATGTTTAATTTTGGATAAATTAACCAACAATTCAATATGGAATTCTACCTACTGTCTGCAGTTACCATAATAAGAAAACGAACACTTATTTTTCCATACACATACTTAATTTTCTCTTTCGTTAAAGGGAAAATAAAGTATATGTATGGAAAAACAAGTGTTCGCTTTCTCTTCATTGCTTGTTGACAGAAATTTAGAATAATTTGGAAATGCCTAGATGTATTGTATTAAGGACCATGAGCATAAATAAGAACAAAGATCGTTGCTGGAACTAGGATACGTAAATGTTTAAAATTTCCGACTTTAGCGGAATGGTCCTGCTTCGAAACTATGGACGTGTTATCTAAATAGGGGTTGTCTAAAGACGTGTTCTCATTAATGTTGAATTAATTTCTGCCTCGTATTGTATTCAACTTATACAATACATTAGAACTTCCACAAACCATTAAAGTCCTTTTAAGCTTACGACCAAAGGTTATGGGTCCACTAATTTAAATAACGTTTGTGTTACAATTTACATATTTAAACAAACATTGAAAGCATTCAATTTAGACAATTGTAAGGTTCAGATATTAATGTAACATTTGGGTCAATAATATTCACATCCGCCTCCATAGTGTGGTGGTTAGCGCGCTAGGCTACCATGCTGTAGGTCCCGGGTTTGATTCCCGAGTGTCAAAACAAATATTAGTGATAGTATATAATATGACCCTGGACTGGTACATGAAGCGGAAGGCTGATTACCTTTCCTTCGTGTATTTAACGATTAAGATAACACTACTTCTATACGATGCAGTGCCCTATGCATCATTGTGTGCTGATAAGGATGAGAAGAATATTCACATATCTATTAATTATGTATCCTTAAAGAAAAAAAAGTTAAGTCCTAACCATTTTTTAAAAAGAAATGTTACTTGACGAAAACTCAACGATGAATTTAAAAAATATTCGCCTTCATTTTTCAAGACAACTCAAATGATCAAATTTATGTCAAGTCCGATATACGAGTAATATCAAAAAATAAATATAAATAGATATAAAATCAAAAGTACAGATTCGCTAAATTTGCTATTTAGATATTTAAAAATTTATTCGTAAATTAGCATTGATCAAACTAAATGCATTAACTGTCAATTATTATTTCGACAACCAGTTTCGAAGCAAACATCTTCTTTGAAATAATTTGTGTTGAGGGAGAATCTACACACCAATGATGAAATGAAGTACCATATATAACTAAAATGATACAAACGCCTTCAAAGGCCTTTACATTAATTAGTAGGTTGAATCGATACATTTCAGCAAATGAAAGGAATAAACTACATCACAAAGCCAATCGGATTAATCCTCATAAATCTAATATTCATTGAATATGTAGTGTAATATTTCAAATGTATATATTTGATACTCATGTGTAATTTATCCAATATCCGATTCAACAATATTCATGTACATACAACATTAATTAATTGTGTTTACATCATATTTAACTAACAAAGAGACAAAACCCAAAAATGAAATATAAATACCGTATATTACCGAAAAAGTAACCGTATTTATTTTTATTCAAATGAATAATCTGCAAAGCCTCTATTTTTTAGAGGTTTCGCAGGTTATTCCTTTCATTCATTCATTTCGCAGAAACGTATAATACCTGGAAGTAGGATAGTAAGGATGGGGAAAATAAATGTGAAAATTAGATAACAAACACGCAGACCAATACAAAAAATCTTCTTGAATTTATTCTGCAATTGACAGTAATCGAACCCGTGACGCTAGTTTCACAGTTGAGAGGCTACCGAACTACGTCACGGCGATAGTAAAATGTTCAATCCTGTTTTTCATTTTTATAAAAGATTGTCATTTTATATATTTGTATATATCAATATATATATATATATATATATATATATATATATATATATATATATATATATATATATATATATATATATATATATATATATATATATATATATATATATATATATATATATATATATATATATATATATATATATATATTGTGAACATTTAAAAAAAAAATTACTTAAAAAAAAGCATTAGAAGATGTTGAAAATGAAACATTTACCTAAGCAATCGTTATTTGAAATACATCAATATGTCATCTAGTATTATTTGACGCACCAAACAAGTTTTTTTTTTTTTTAATGTATTAAAAATTGTTTTTGTTTTATTTTCCGCGACATAGTTGAAAGGTTTTTATTTGATAAATGTAGGAACATACGAAATATTATTGCGATACTCACAGCTATGATAATCGTTTTTATATAATTTATACGATATTGTCTAAGTAACATATCACTTTTTATATCATTTTCGGAGAAACGAAAACCGTTACATCGAAGGAATTATTTATTGTGGATAATGTATTTCCCGGGTTATTATCGAGCACCCATTTAACCTTCCAGTGGCAGAGCATAATCCAGCATCTTGTCGCCATACATTTTTTCTTCATTCGAATTCTATAAAGATTTAATACGTACTGTAATGATTTTTCGATGTTCACTTATATATATGCGTTTAAAAGTTATATGATTATTAATTTTAAACACTTAAAATGAAACTACTTCGTACTTCTAGATTCAAAATATTCGGTAGTTATTATGAGAAAATTATAGTTTAAGTATTTTTAACAATATTTATTTTGTAAATTTATATATTAAAGTGATCTCAACTAAATCGAAGTATTTATCATTTTTAACGAATGGAGATAGAAATCTGAAGATTCCAAGACTTACAACCTGCAATCGGCTGGTTAAAGTGATAATTTTATATACTTGGGGTAACGTTCACTACTTTGTCCATTATTAATCATCCACATTACATAATTTTTGTAAATATGTATTCATGCACTGTTGTTGGATTTCTTTTACATAATAGTTATAATTTTTTCTAACGATGCTGTCATTAGTTGTGAATTTGTAAATAATATAGCTTTCTTCAATGACCTTCCAAATCAAAGACAAAAATGAATTTTTACTAAATATTATGTAAACATAATCGTGGTAAGGAATTCCCTAGTTTTCTCGGGTATAAAATAAAACCGTGACGCCAGTCGAAAAAAAGTAGTTTTAAATTTTTTACTTTATGTTACAAAAAAGCCAAACGCAAAATAGAAATGTGTTATAATTCGCTAGTTTTCACGGGTGTAAAATAAAACCGTGACGCCACTTGAAGGTTAAAAGATCACGGTAATAAACCCACATTTATCCCGCCGCGTATGTTAATGTGGGCCCTTCGTATCCCATATCAGGGTATCGTAAAATGTGAATAATGTCCGCTTTACTTTTTTGCGGAGTCCCACAAGGTACCATTGGAATAGCTTCATCCTTCCCGTGTCTTGCTTTTTGTTCCGCATTTACGAAACCCAATATTCGGAAACGTAGAAAATTGCAGCGCAAAAAACGATTTTCAATATCGAACAATAATATATCATGTCGCCATGTAAAGATATAAAGTCGTTATTAAACATACAATATGTTATACTAACACGCGAATGGAAGAATTCAGCATAAAAGTATCAACCAAAATTTAGAAAAAAATTGTGGTGACATAAACTTATTACAATTAACTCTTATTTCTTGAATGTTTTCCGCAGATACTTTGTGACAGATTTTATAAATTTTATAAAATTAATCAACTTTGTTTTAACCACTTTTTTAGAGAAAAAAAATGGTTAAAACAAAGTTCATTAATTTAAAATTCATCAAAGTATAAACTAGATTATAATTTATGTATTAATTGTTAACACAAACACACATTTTTCGAGTCTTCTGAGTTGTATTTTATTTACAACATTTTGAGTGTGTCCAAATACTTGTTCACAAAATCTGGATTATCTACAATTACAGGAATTATTTATTTGTTACAGGAGTTTTACAGGAGGAGGAGAATTACAGGAGTTATTTATAATAAGTAAATTTAACTCCTGTATTTTATTGTTAAAAAACACATAATAATTAATATTGTGACAATTGTTTCACCTGGTTATGGCATTATCAAACGAATGTGAAGATTAAATGGACTGACGGTCCTTATATTCTTCTTATGTCCTTATGTAGCTATACAATTCTAGGTACTTAAGTTATAGTTTTAACATGTGCAGTAATAATTTACGCGAGACAATAATAGTTAATGAAGTATGTAGGTACGTACACTTATATTTATTTTCTAAAAAAGCCATAACTAATTTAAATGTAATTTTTAACAATAAAATACAACTCAGAAGGCTCAGATAATCTGTGTTTGATTTAACAATTAATACATAAATTAAAATGGAGTTCTACAAATTAAACGCCAAATCAATAGATATATAACTAGATTATAAACAATTTCATAAAGAAATTACTGAAAAAGAAAGTATTTAAGACTTAAAGAATATTTATAATATTATCTATTATAAATATTAAGAAGAATATGACAGTCTGTGTGTTTACAGTGCTATGGACCTATCACAGACTGATTTAAGTGATCACTTTTATTAAATAAATAAAAAGAGCAAAACAAAATTAATTATTGTATTATTTATTGCTTTCATTAGATTTTTAGTAATTTTTCCAATTACAAATAAAAAACATTTTGCTTATAAGGGAATTATGAATAATAAAAATAAGAAATGTAGTAAACGAATAGTTTTTCCATTTTCTTTTTATCGACCAATAACCGATTTTTTTCTTACCGACATCGTCAGACTTGTGATGAAAAAGAAATCTGATCACTGATTAAAATAAATTAATGTGGGAAAGTACTATAGTTATTGTTTTACGAGTATAATTTATGTAATGCAGTTCCTCCAAGAAATGTCCGTACAAAACTTAAATCCACAATAATCTTGAAATATTTTCAATAAATATCATTTGTTCGAATATGCTATACTCAAATTTTCATTTTTACTAGAAAGATATTCGTAAGTATATTTATTAGATTTAAACATTTTTTTTGGAATTCAAGATTATCGTATTATCATATACTTTTTAAATAATCATTATATCAACATTGTCCTTTAAAACATTTAAAAAAAGTTTATAATAAACGTACTTAGTTCTTATAGAAAAAAACGTTATTTGTAAATCACGTTCTTGGATAAAATAAAATATTTTTTTTCATTATTTGGAATTGATTATGTCCGCAATCAAACCTGAAATGTAATCAACGTCTTCGTTCTTTTACTAACTTACGAGTATCCCGAAACACGAGAACGTTCCACAAAATATAATATGATAAGAATGTAGATAAAGCAATCGGATATATCTGGAGGGCATACAATTTACTCAAGTGAATATGCCGACTCCCTCTAAAATATATATTTGGCTCGAGTTTATTGGATCAAATTGCTTCAGTAAAAAAATGAATTCCGTATTTCGAAAACGTTCAAAGTCACATTTGTTTTGAAAATTAATTAATTACACAGATTTGTACATTCAAATGAGTGTTAATACATACAAACGTATTTAAAAAAAAAACTCATTATTCACTTCGATCATATTATATAAATTATTTAAATACTAGTCGCTCTTTTAAAAATATTGTTTGAATCTTGCCTTAATTTTTTGATTTAAAATAACCATTTTTATTGCATTTTTTCTGAACACTTATTTTTTTTTGATTCCCAGACATTTGTGTTCCTGGTTTTGACGTTTTAAATGTTTTAAGAAAATGTTGATATTTTCCTTTTATTTTTGCTTTATCTTCTATCTTGAACCTTTTAAAAAATATACATATACATTATTAATGGTACATTGTTTACAAACGAACTATTTATAAAATAATGTAAATTTTCGTTTTATGTAACTGTAAATCAAGGTTCTTCAATATTTTACTTTATAAAACTTGAAATTTAGTTTGGTATTCACATTATAAAGAACTTTCAAAATTAAAGTATAATGTTTTTAATTGTGGTATCGAAAAAAATAAAAAAATAAAAATTTGAATGATTTTTTTTGTAACATTTTTCAGATCTGTTTTTATAAATGTATCATTCGTTATTTAAGAAACATTTATAAAAAACCTTGTTCTGAATAATTTGCGGAAGCGTAATAAATCATTGTACTTTAAAGTAAATTTAGTAACATACAAAGTCAGATGCACTATATTAAATGGTCAATTACTTTAAGTATTTTGAAACCATTAGTAATCTTTAAGGAATGAAATCATTAATTATGATCCAAAACATTTTTCTAAATATTCAAATATAAATATTTTACAAGCAAAATGACAAATATTTAAACAACAGTCTAATGATGTCGATAATGACAAAACCCGACCACTAGTGAAATAAAATAAAAGTGGAAAAATACTACAGAAAAATATCAGTACAAATAACATTATCAAAGCAAAATAATTTTTCCTTTTTTTAATACAAGTAACAGTTTTTTTTTCTACTGTATGATTGCATTTTTTGGACTTATAACTTTTTTTAAATACATGTTTAAAGTAGGCGTGGAGTTGGTTTCTCAATCACGGGTGGTCGTGGGGGTGTTTCATTCGAATTTTTTGATTCAATAAGAGATTCACGGCAGCATGTTTGATTCATTCACGCCACTCGCACCCGCCTATTGAGAATATCTCCTTACCGCGGTTGGGAAAATCTGCCGGAATCCGATCATTTTCCATCATCTGGTTTGACGTATATTGGATGCCGCCAGGGATCTGTACCGAACGTGATTTTATGATTTTCTAATCCCCCCTCATTTTTCTCCCACCCCACAATATGCCTCCGCTCTCGGTAGGGCCACGAGACAACATGTACTTACGTACATATTTATGTTGGCAACATTTATTATTTTTCGACCTGCATTCCAATATCAGAAAGCTCAACGACTTCATGCGACATATATTTTTTTAGTAATTGTCTTATTTACTTTATGTTTTAAATAATTGAAATGTTTTCGTTTTTACACATTCCATATTATAACTACACTGTGACAAACTTTTTCTGCAGTTCAGGTTATGATTATCTACCAGAATGTGATCCAAAATATCTCAATAAATTTCCGAGGAAAACAACTGTTTAAAAATTGTTAATCATGGCCTTAAGTATAATAATTTTAAGGATTTTTGCTTTCAGTTAACATATGAGTAATTTTAAAAATGTCACTTATGAATTAATAGAGTTAAAATGCTTGATAATATAAAAATACTTACGTTTAATTTTATTCACATTTAAATGAAAAAATGTTAAAAGATGTACCCTAGTATCATCATTATGTAAACGACTTTTTTGATATACTATACACAGATCGTTAATAAGGTACCACGTTGAACAGATGCAGTGCTAGCATGATTTATAAATGTTGGAATGAAGATTGTCGGAAGCATGGGTGGAAAATGTTTGATAGAATACGTAAATGCAATAGCTTAGGATGAAATTAATACTACTACATGAAAACTACAATAAATAAATAAAAAAAGAAAAAAAAAGAAAAAAAAAGAAAATGAAACTATCGATTATGGGCAGTGCACTCCAAAATGCAGAAATCTTTTCTTTTTTCTTAATATTAGAGTTGCAGTTTTTATTTGCTATGCTTAAATTATTCAGCGAAATAATTTTTACTATTTCAAAGAAGCTTTATGTGAGATCGCTTGTAGACCATTCATGCCTGGAATGGACTGTCACTCAGCACCTAATATTTCTCGTACATACTTTAATAAATTCAGCTAATAAGATCAGAAGTCTATATTTTTGCATATTAATATTCGTATTATCTCTGATTAAAATGTATGAATGTTCGCTTTATAAACTCACCATATTCTCGTAGCTCAATCACGGAGTATTGATTATGTTTCACAAAACCTCATAAATAATCTTTATACACAGATTAATCGATCTGTTCTCTCTATTGTTGAATCAGAAAGGGTTTCCATAAGGACCGATCAGCGGGCAAAAAATAAATCAGTTCTCGGCTGCATATTTGTGGGGTTTTATGCTTTTTGTTTTATTTTACGGTCCACTCTGAATGCTAGCGGTAAATTTTCTCCATTCTGAGTACGCTTTATAGGGGTCGATATCACATAATACGATTATTATTAGAAGGACGTTAGGGTTATTTATTGCCCCCCAAAGGTTTAGCTGAATATTTCGCCATGTTTCGAGGACATACATTGATGATTTTTTTTTTCTACTTTGATTGACCAATAAACTTCGGCATTATTTCCTCGCTTGAACGCGTGCAGAGATTCGAATAAGGTTACTCCATTAAGTTATACACATAAATAAATACCGAAAGCACTGCTTATAAATCAGTTTTTCCGTGTGAAATTTAAAAAATCCATTTTTTTTATTATTTAATAATTTTAACACATGCTAAATTTCCACTTGTATTCCTTGAGTAATAAGTAAAAAGGCATATACGCTACTTAAAAATTAGCAAGAAAAGTACGAGTTAAAAGGGTATTGTCAAATAAAGATAAATGAACTGTTCAAAAATAGATGTCTGAGCTTGGATTTCAACGAAAGTTTACCATGTAACAATTGCAAATAAGTAGTAAATTCAATTTTAACTATAATACGAAGTTGAAACGTCAACTATCATATAGAATACTAATCGCAGTTCAATTCAAGTCCTCGGCTACCGTACTGGTGGTTCCGGGTTTAATTCTAAGGGGGGGTCTCAAATAAATATAAGTGATTTTTTCACTCTCAAATGTATTCAGTATAACCCAGGATTGGTACTTGAAGCGGATGGCTGATCACCTTTCATGTACTGCCCTATGCACCATTGGTAAGGGTAAGAAGATATATATGTATATATATATATATATATATATATATATATATATATATATATATATATATATTATATATATATATATATATATATATATATATATATATATATATATATATATATATATATATATATATATATATATATATATATATTTAAATATATATATTTATATAAATATATAAATAAATATATATATATATATATATATATATATATATATATATATATATATATATATATATATATTTATACATATATATATATATATCTATATATATATATATATATATATATATATATTTATATAATATATATATATATATATATATATATATATATATATATATATATATATATATATATATATATATATATATATAAATATATATATATGTTTATATATATATATATATATATATATATATATATATATATATATATATATATATATATATATATATATGTATATACATGCAAATTACTGTCTTAACGCAAACAACCAACAAGAATGTCTCAGTCACCCTTTGATGGAAGATCTTGAATTGATATTTTATTTATCCGAGTTTTGGGAGCAAGTGTTTGAGTGACGCCTAAGCTTTTCTCCCCAACACCTGGCGCGGCGTGCGGCGTCCGGCGGCCAGGGGCGGAAGTGGCGGCGGGTGGAAAGGTGTTTCCGGTTCGACGGGAAATCGTACAACTATTCTCATTTCATCTCGCCAAGTTCGAGAGAACGACTCGTTCGAATTTAATTTTGAATAAAGGTGATAAATGCTGACGCTCTCCGACGAAAATTATTTATGACCGTCATTTTAAATTCGTCATAAGGAAAGTTCAAAGGCACCCCATACATTTCTCTTCTGCATTTTTATTACAACGTTTTAACACTTGAAAGTTCATAATGGGAGAATATTAATTTCTCCAACATTATTTCGTCTTGGACTTGTGGAAAGTATAATTTTTTATCTCTCTTTATGTATCTCCATCTGAAGCCATACATATGGAAGTGTGGATACTTAAAAGCCTTTCTACCGTTCATTGGCTGGTTTAAATAATTATATTTTACACCGTGTAATATTCATCATTCTGCTCAATATGCTCATTAAACAGCTATTTTATTTGTATTAATCAAACTTCTCTAATACAGCTGTGTCTTTATTCATGAATGTGAAATTTTGAATTATTTCACAATAAAACGCCATCAAATTGACCTCTGTTGTTTAGACATACTTATGTTTATTTTTATTATTTTTTTAGAATATTCAAATACGAAGTATTGTAATTAAAAAAAATTATATCACAGACACCGTGGCGCTGGCTTCGCGGGCTCGATTCCCGCCAATTTCAAAATAAATTCAAGAAATATATATTTTTAATCAGTCTGGGTGTTTGTGATCCCTATCCTTACTATCCTTCCTGCAGACAAGCCTCTGAAAGTAGAGGCGTTGCGGGTTATTCCTTTAGCAAAAAAGAACATTTTCCCGATTCTCTAAAGATATCTATAAAAAGTTAACAACCTTTCAAATAATTAAGTGCTTCAAAGGAAAGAATAGTTTTCACAACATTCCAGTGTGTCCAAATACTTGTTCACAAATCTGTGTTTTGTCTACACGTGGGTTATTTTTACATTTCTTTTAATATCTCAACATAATGAAGAAGAATATTGAATTCTAAATATTTACCAGTAAAAGGGTCTCTGCTAAATTTAAACTTTCTCATTTCGACATAGATGGCTGTTATGAACTCATGCGTACAGTGTCATGAGATTGATCATATACCTGGGAGTTCCAAAAAAATGAGTATTGTGTTTGTCTTTGATGGGTAAAATGGTGAATGTTGTACGTGTGTAAAGTGATCAATTAACTAGCCTATTGGTCATAAACCCTCTTCATACCCAGAGTTCCATATTCTTCTTTATCTTTGTTGAGATGTCAAAAATGTAATGTTTTTCGTCTTTATTTTATTATAAACGTAAAATTTTAAATTTATAATAAAATTCCTTAAAACAAAATTTTATTACAATTTTACTGCACACATAAGTTAGAGGTTTGACTTTATTACTGCTTTAGATATTAATCTTTCTCATCTATTTGAATGGGTTTTCTCAAGCAGGTTTTTTCCCTTCCTCACCAAATGTATCATTTGTGTTGTATTTATCTCGTTTATTATCATGTTTATGCTATGTAAAAAATAAATTTCTCCTTATCATTCATCAAGATATTATGTAATTAAGTATTCAGTGATTTTAAACAAAGTAAATAAATATATGAGTATTATTTTTTGACATCTCATCAAAGATGAAGAAGAATATGGAAGTCTGGGCATTTACGGGGCTTACGACCGTCATAGGCTGGTTTAAGTGATCACTTTACACACGTGTAACATTCACCAATTCTACCCATTATTGACAACCACACTACTCAAATTCTTGGAAGTTCTATATATATGAACCAATTTAGAAACCTTGTTCATGAATCACTAGAACTTCACTAGAGACATCTATTGGTGAGATGTAAAGAAGCTTTTTACTAAGCAGAAACTCTTATATAAGTATGTGAGATCCGAATCCTGGATTATAATCACACACATGGAAACGCCAGAAAATACCATTTTCATTTTTATTATTAAGCTTATAATTTGACCAGATAATTTATTTACAACATTTTGAGTGTGTCCAAATACTTGTTCACAAAATCTGGATTATCTCCAATTACAGAAGTTATTTTCATATTATTGTTATTATTATTATTATTTTTTTTTTTAAATAAAATGAAAATAACTCCTGTAATTGGAGATAATCCAGATTTTGTGAACAAGTATTTGGACACACTCAAAATGTTGTAAATATAAGAGTGTTAAATAAAAATACCACAAGTTTAACACTTTTGAAATAAAATATTCGAGAAAAGTTTATTAAACATTTTTTTTAATGTATTTATCGCTCACTCCTTTCAACAACGTCATATACTTATATAAAAAAAAACTTGATTTTTCAGGAAATCGTTTTAAGAGTTAAAAAATATAATAAAATGTTTTAAAAATAAATATCAAGCCATTTATTGGACTTTTTACTGTGCAACAGATCTGTTTAGGTAAAACCTGAATGTTTTTTCTCCATTGCAAAAATACTAAGTTTATTTAAAAAAATATAATTAACAATACTTCTTGTTCAAAATGCAAAAAACGACTCTTTCTACCCTGTAGCGGGTAAATATAAAGTTAAAAATGTGCCGCATTTGCAGGGATATAGTACATTTTCTGGGCATTCCGAAAACACGCACAACCAAAAATTGACGATTTTTGATATATGACGTTGTAGAAAGGAGTGAGCGATATAATATCATTCACAAAAACAAAAAAATTAAAACTGCATCATATGTATGAGTTATATTTTTTCACATACAATTAATAGTAATCTAAACTATTTAAATGAACTCATTTGAACAGTCTACGCTGAATATCCATTGAAAAGCGATTTAAATATTCTATGTATTTCCCAGCAAATATTATCCAAATGTTTATTAAAACAACGTTTTGCGTTCATTATCTCTGAAGTACTTCTAGGGATGGATGATAGGGGTGGCTATATAAATTTATCCCCTGGTGACAAGCCGTGTGTGAATGCGGACGCCACTGACTCTTGAGTAAATACAGATTCACACAAACTAAATTGATCTAGAATATACATACGTGGATTTGCTGCGCTATTTTAAGGCTCTTCTTCAAACAAAACGGATCCCGTTAGTTTTTACAGTACTTACCAAGTGAGAATTTTATTTTATTTTTTATCCTTTTTTAAAAAACAAATCTGAATATGTATTTGGATAAAAATTTACTAAAATCATAAAAAATTCTTTGATTTTTCACTTATTTTTACACATTATAATTTAAATCAACGATTTCCCAAAATGTAATATATTTCTCGCGTAACCAACGATGTTATAAAAAACGTATTTTAAGGTGGTAATGTCTATGGTAAATACCTTTCATATTATAAATCAATATTTTTGAAGGATCGGTAATGGTGAGATTTGTAAACGAGATATGTGTCATTATTATTATTTAATTTAAGTCAACTATCATCGCGTTAAGACGATGTAGGTTTATAGATTGATATATAATTCAGTCACTTTGTGGTTTTGCTGTATTGTTCATGTTTTTTGTTTATATTTTTAATAAACAACAAATGTTTGTTCAAATGATCCCTATTTCAAAAATGATTGCCAACTTGAAATTTTGTAAAACTTGTTAATTAAATTTTTTCATATTTAAAAAAACAATACTTTCATTTTGGTTAAAATAATATATTTCATTTCAATGGTAATATTTACCAATTTTTTATCTTTTTTGCTTAATACAACAATAAAATTAACAAACCTATTTTTAAAAAAAAACTTATAATACAAAACTTACGATTTTGTAATGTGTTAGCGACAAAATTAAATATTCAGTTGTTTTTTAAGCTTTTGTAATTTTTAACTTTGAATATAAGACGGATTAGTAAAATGTCAACATCATTGAAAACTAAGATTTCTACTATCACCCATAATTTGACTTTTAAAACTGCGTACGTTTATCGAATTTTTATGCGAAAAACATAATGCAATATCCATTTACTAGATACATATAAAGCTCGCACGACTGTTACATAATCAAATTCATTTAAATATGATCACGCTCATTATAAATTTTCGGGTGAAGAGATTTAAATAATGGCAATAAAAATGGTACTGTACACATACAAATATTTCTTGAAAGAAAAAAATATGTGAAAGTGAATATATATGTAAATATATATATATATATATATATATATATATATATATATATATATATATATATATATATATATATATATATATATATATATATATATATATATATATATATATATATATATATATATATATATATATATATATATATATATATATATATATATATATATATATATATAATATATATATAATATATTTATATATATAATATATATATATATATTATATATATATATATATATATATATATATATATATATATATATATATATATATATATATATATATATTATATATATATAATATATATATATATATATATATATATATATATATATATATATTATATATATATATTATATTATATATATATATATTTATATTATATGTACATATATATTATATATATATAATATATATATATATATATATATATATATATATATATATATATATATATATATATATATATATATATATATATATATATATATATATATATTTATATATATATATATTTATATATATATATATATATATATATATATATATGTATATATATATATATATATATATATATATATATATATATATATATATATATATATATATATATATATATATATATATATATATATATATATATATATATATATATGATCAAACACAGATTTTTTGAGTCTACTAAGTTGTATTTTATTAACAAAAAACACATAAAAAATTATATTGTGACAATTGTTTCGACTTGTTAGGGCATTATCAAACGAATGTCAATACAACTTATATATATATATATATATATATATATATATATATATATATATATATATATATATATATATATATATATATATATATATATATATATATATATATATATATTTATATGTGTATTTTTTATTTTTTTTATTCTTATTGCGGAGATTTACTATATCTGAGCATGTATATATTCAAAAAAGCTGATCGTAGAATAGTAGATCGAAGGATCAGAAAGATCGAACTTCGGAGGTCGGACTGTCAGCAAGGATACAGTGCAGCCAGCTGGAAGGAAATGGAATAAGATGGAACAAGTAGGGGAATTTTTACCAGATAACTGTTTTGGGTTTTGTCAACCCGGGGACGATAATGGTAAACTGACCAGAGTTCATTTTTATACAAATTATTCATAGAATATATGCTTGCGTTTTTTAAATAATTAATATTTTGTAACAAAAACATATATGACGCGTATCCATAGATTTTTAAAGTATTTTAATAAAGAAGAAGAAAAATATTCCAGTCTGCTTATTTATGGGGGTTTACAACCGTCATATGCTGGTTCAAGTGATCACTTAACACAAGTGTAACATTCACCAATTCTAACCATGATTGATAACCAAACTACTCAAATTCTTGGAAGATCTATAAATATGATCCAATTTCCATATTCTTCTTTATATTTGGTGAATTGTAAAAAAAAAATCGAAAAATAACTCCAGTCTTCCTCTAGCTGTCTTTCGAGAAAGATCCATGGCGATCGCCTGGTTTACAATATAAAAAATATTTATGTTTAAAGATCCAATTTACTTTACTTAATTTCATATTTTATATTTTTTGTACTCAAACATCTAAAAAACAGACATATTGAAAAGGTACTTAAAGCGAAGTAAAAAATTACGTGACATAAAATACGAACTTTGGAGATCAATCATCCCAGAACAATATTCGTGTCAGATATAACATTGTGACGCCAAGCGGTTGAACCAATATTTCAATTGACAACCGTTTTGTTACGTATTAATTCATTCAAAGAAAATATTTTGTTGTTTTTTCGAGTTGATTTGTTTAGATCCATTTTTATTCCACGTCTGAGAAGAATCTATTGAATATTTTTTAATAAAGTCTATTCTATTCTACCACATTGAGCACATCGTATACCTGACTTGACCGGGGTGGATACTGCCGCCTATATGAAGGTTTTATCATGGGGTAGTTATCAGGGGATTGGCAGACCATCTGGGAGGGAGAAACGTTTTCCGTAACCGGTTCAGTAGATCGAAAGCAGTCCGGAATTGAACCACCTTCGGAGGGGGTGCCAATGTCCGAAGTCGAAAAAAACACCCCGTCGCTTAGTGCCAGCCATATTAAAAAGGTTTGCTGTGTGAAATTTCTAGCTTTTTATTTTCCTCTATGGTAAGATTGATTTATTTAAAACGTCATATGGTTCATCGATGACACGTGATTATTTGATTTGTATAAAGCGTGTGTGTTTATGTTTTTTTTAAATATATATATATATATATATATATATATATATATATATATATATATATATATATATATATATATATATATATATATATATATATATATATATATATATATATATATATATATATATATATATATATATATAAATATATATACATATATATATATATATATATATATATATATATATATATATATATATATATATATATATATATATATATATATATATATATATATATATATATATATATATATATATATATATATTACTTTATTTATATATATATTGTGATTATTGTAATGATTTCGTCTGTTGTGTTGTCAAATATTTCTATTTAACCCAAGATTACTAAACTGTCCAACAAATGACGTTGTTACTAAACATTCGTGAAAAATACATAGAAATAATATAAAGTAATGATAACATCTTTTGGGTGTAAGAGATCACGTAAAAATTAAAAAAATAAGGGTACATTAAGAAGGTTCTGTGAAGCGGGCGCTGGAATCACGCAAACATTGTTTTTTGTAGGAAGTGTAATTTTGCGTCGTTATTTTTACGATAGTTTAATATTCTATAGTAAAATAAAATTTCACGATTGATTTGCTGCAGTGACGTCAGAAGCTTTGCATGGCACTGACTCCCTAAATTCGTGTTTTTTTTTTTTTTTTCACACTTAGAAAAGGATATGTTGAGATAAAAAAAGGATTGTTCATGTTCCAGGTATTTAATAAAATTAATTCTGCCCCTTTCTCAAAAATGTTGGCAACCACAGATCGTTTATTCATGGTATAAAATAATAAAAACCTTATTACATTTTTCTGACCTCAAATATTTTAAACGGATTGTTTTAAAAATATAATAAACACAATATAAATACAAACAAAACGTTTTAAAAGAATAATTTTTTTTAAACAATTTGACTGACAAACGGTAAAGTTAAATTTAATTTTAAATTCATTAAGGAATTATATGAAATACTTGATTTGAAAAAAATACTTAAATCTTAAAATATACGACAAAAGAAAAGTTATAAGCCTTCAGGTTAATACTTGTTCAAGTCAAGTCGTTGTTTGATGTTTTATTAAGAACGAAATTAGATTGAAAGTTAATTTTTCTCCTGGTGAAACGCCTAAATTACATTTTAAAGCTTTATGAAATTCCGTTTCACGTATTTAAAAATTTAATTTCATCTCGTTTTTAAATATATATTTAAACGCGTTAAAAATGTTGTATAAAAGTCAATTTTGCGCAAAAATTGGCAGGAAGTCATCAAAATTGTGAATTCTCTTTTTCATTCGATTTCAAGTCACGTATTCTGCGCTCTGAAATCTAGTTTCCGGTATCCATTTGCTGTAATGATACTTTTCATCGTTTATAAAAAAAAACTTCCTGGTGCAAACGGAGAATTATTTTAAACAAAAATTAGAGATATTTTTTTAAAATATAAACAAAAAAAACTTATTAAAGAAAACTTTTCAGTTTATTACGCATTTATTTCAGTCCTCTGCGAGGCTATATTTTACTAAATTTTTGAATGAATTTTACTTGTAAAAAAACATTAAATATTTTTTTGAAATCTTGTATATCTTCCTTAACATCTTTATTACTTATGTACGGCACCCATAAATCTTATGCGATGTATGTAAAAAAATATACGAATCATGGAAATATTTTCTTTGACAGATAAAAACCCTGTTTTATAACCATATTGAAGAACAGTATTTTAGTAGGAGATATTTTTCAAATGTCAGTTTTGTGCTCCCGAAGGGAACCGCCCCCCGAGCGAGCATTGAAGTCGTGTTATTTATTATCCATCTCTCCCCCTCAATCCTTTCCGGTAGTGAGATTGCCTTATTTATTCTGCAACACTCAACGTGATCCCGATCCAACAAACGAAACATATAGGACCAATAACCGAACAAAACGGGTGTGTGTACACATAAACTACCCCTAAGACCTGCAGTAAATAAGAGTCCTCTTTTTCCAATGTGGTACCAAATACCCCGCGACGTCTTGTTACTGTTTGGTAAAGTAAAAAAGGTGTGTTCACTGCGTTCCTAGAGGCCATAGACAAATGACCAAGAAAAGACAAATGATCGATGGTCCAATAGTTTACCCGTCTTTTTGGAAGAGATTTTTCCACTCACACATGATGATTTTAAGGTTTATTCGGGGCATTGAGTAGACACGATAAACTACTTTTATCCTCAGAAACGAACAGTGTAGAAATAGAAACTTTTTTTGCAATATTTTACGTGTGCAAGTTATTCAATTTTGTTTCAAAAAATGGTACTTACTCTGATTATAACTTCCTGGTTTGTTGTCAAAATTTAATCCGCAAAAATTAATATGAATATATAAATTTTAAAAAATTCGTACAATATGGTAAAAAAAAAAAAATCGTACAAATGTTGTACGAATATTATAATAATATAATAATATAATAATATTCGTACAAAATTGATACAATATGGCCTCAGAAATGAGGAACGTAGAAAATGGAAAAACTGATTAAAAAAAAAATCCGTGTGAAAGTTATTAATCTTTTTTTCAAAATATGGTTTTTAATCCTAATTATAACTTCCCGTTTTGTTGCCAGGATTCAATCTGCATTTTAATTAATAATAATAAATAATTATATATTTTTCTAACGAAATTGTCACCCAAAATAGTTATATAATATGATTGGCAATGAAGCAAAGCAGCTGGCAGTCAATAAAATATACTGGAGGCAGTTTGTGGACTCCATATGCTCCATGTAGAGATTAGATATCAATAAATATGTAGATTTTAAATATTGCTTAGTAATAAAATATACTATAAGAAGCAATATCCAAAATATCAAATTTCTTTTGTATAAATGAAATTGAAAGTCAAAAAAAATGTTAACACATAATACGTAACATAATATGTATATTATTATATACATACACATATTAATATTTTCACACAAACTTTAGCTTCTTCCTCAAAACTTATTAACTAATTAACTAAAATATATTGGCTTTCCTTGGGGCACGTAATCCTGAATTCTCTTTTTTATATTGAATTTTTATAAATTTTTCACTTCTGTAAAATCATTATCTGTTCCTTAATTTCAAACGGCTGTAAAAGCTTCAAATTTGATCAGTATAACCAGTCATTTTTGTTTGATGGGAGATATTGCTGTGAGCAGTAAGCCCTCCTTTAAATAGTTGGAAAAAAAAAATCTGATTTCAACAAAAAATAGTCTCATGAAAGATTTTTTTAAATAAGTCCATATAAATACCTTTGCCTTAAAAACGTATATCTTAGAAAATAAATTCATTAGAAAATTAGAAAATTCCCTTTTTTCCAAACGATCGCGATAACCTTAGATATTTGTGAAAGTGGGAACCTGATTCCTTTATCCTGAATTCCTCTCTTTGAACCGGCGGACAAAGAGTAGCATCAAAAAGTCCTGGAAATTTACGGTCTCGCAAACAAGGCATTTTATAGCCACCGATACATTTTTACAGCCAACGTCAACTGTTGGAACGAGTGCAACCCAAGCTGGGCGATGCAAGGCATCTCTTTAATGTCAAACTAAGAGAATAACTCTCTGAATCAGAAAGGAAACGCTCTGCATTCTGAACATAATAAACCAGTTAATAAATTTTATGTTCAGCGTTTAATGACGAATATTTATTTAAAAATCAATCTTAAATAGGATATCTTGTTAAAACTGCGTTTTTTTTAAATCTGAACGTTTTTATTTATTATAGTTAACTGACAGTATTTTTTTGATTTTATTTGTTTTGATTATTGCAATGATTTCTTTTGTTGATTTTTTAAATATTTTTATTTTTGAAAATATTTACTTGCAGTAACGTCAGAATTTTTTACGTGGTACTGACTTAATGTCTAGAATAAGTTAACGAATTTTAAATTTGTAAACGAAGTAAAAAAAAATGTTGGGTTAAATTGGAAGAATATATTTTTATCCAACCTCCCAGGTTTTTATCAAATTAATTTGGATTTTTTCTTTAAAAAGTTGGTGACCACTGAAATGATTTTCATAGTTGAAAATTTAAACTTAAATATTGTATTTCATTTGACTATATTTTTAGTATTAATCTATCAAATCGTGTTTTTTTTTCAATTATAATATGAAAAACAAAAATATAAATGATAACAATCTGCTTTGAAAGCTACGTAGTTTATAATTGTACTTTTTAAACATAAAATAATAGCAAGGGGAATATTTTTAAAAACAGTTTTTTATTAAAGTTAATCCAAGTAAACTTATTTTAATATAATAATTAGTATTTTTTGAAACGCCGTATGAAGATTGCCAGTCACAAAACAGTATAACCACTGCTTTCAATTTGATCCAACATACTGCTGCAGGTATATTATCACATTAAAATCTCGCAATATTCCTTCTCTGCTCATTCAGTCAGATATAGTGGATTGTTCTGACAAGGTTAGGAAGAGTAATGACGCTGTCAGGTACTCGAAAGTGCAATCCCAGAGACCGGGTTCGACTCCGTTCGCTGAATTCTGCATCGTCTGCCCTCAGCTCGGTCTCACTATATCTGACATGGCGGAGAAGCGCCGCGCTGCTTTGTTTGCGCTAGGAACGAACGGATTGAACGACTCTGCGGGGATTTGAGGAATTGTAGAGATGTGCAATGAACATTATACTGGAATGCTCAGATTGCGACTGCTGCAACTGCAAATATTACTAGAGTATATAAAATAATCCAGATGATATGTGTGCACTGCTTTCCGCGACTGTGACTTATTAACGCCATAGAATAACAAACATACATGAGAAAATGAGAAGTTATAATAAAGAAAATATAAATGGTTAACATTAACATAAGTACCGACATTTTCCACAAATAATTTTCCTCCAATTACGCAGACTTTTGACACCACCAGATTTAAGGTTCTGATTGATCTGATCATACCAAGTCTTTTTCATCTTTTTTCTCTGTTTATTTTTTTAGCTTATTGCTCTCGTTATCTATTCGGTCCACATGTCTTGACCATCATAAAAAAGATTCCATTTTCATGTATGAAAATTATACGTTCAGAAAAATTCTTAGGAAAGACGGCGAGGAAAGAAATAGATCGGTATTATAATTAATGAAATTGGACAAAATTATAATATTGAAAAGCGGAAAATTTTCAATATTGACAATTTATCAATATTAACGTTACCCAATCACTGGATATCAGCGAGATGTCGTACACGGCAATCGTTCCAACGTTCTGTAAACGATGAATTTACGTCATCAATGTGTTTCAGTGACGTGATTGTCAATATTACCGATTGTCTCCAGAATGGTTTATATCTCGAAATGTCGACTGGATTTGAATTATTATTTCTTTTTTAGCTTTAAAAGTTTTTTATTTCACATATTTATACTAACATTTTAACTTTTTTTCTTGTTTTAACACCGATTTTTCTGGTTGAAAACGAATACACTTAGCTTTATCCTATTGTGTATATTGTATTTTATTGTAAAATCATCCATGTACCGGTTTTCGTGATTGTTTTCTTCTTTTGTTTTAAGTATACAAATAAATACACTTATCATTTAATAATAAATAGTAGATTTTAAACAGAATTTAAGAAAAATAGTGTTATTTTATTTAATACGAAGATTCATAAAAACAGAGTTTTCAAAAACGCATTTTAAGATAAAGTGTATCACATTGTTGTAATAACACTGGACATAATTCATTCATGAATAGAATTGGAAAAATGCATATAATATAAAAAAATGCAATGTCTGCATTAGGTACGTAGGAAATTATCAATAAAATAATTATATCTCATAATATTATAAATTACGACTTGTATTGTTTAAATTTTTTTATTGTTTAAATAACGACGTTTTACTAAAAAGTTTTTTAACATAGAGTATGGACAATATTCTACACTATTTAGATTGTAAAATATAAAAAATATTGTCCTGATAAAGAGAATTCATACAAAAAAAAATGGTGCGTTTATTACTCTTATTTCTCCTTTAATACATTTTTCGTTACAAAATCTGTTATCAATGCAAATAAGCTTTCTTTCACCTTCACCTTAAATAAAGGGTTGGTTGACTTCAAACAAAATGAAAAAGGAAATTTTAATTTAGATCTTAGCTGTTATTTGAATTTCAAAAAAGTTGTTTAAACAACTCAAAGATTTGATATATCAAATTTAAAATTACCCTTTAAAGATATTGTGATCTAAGGTCTTAAATTTAGACTAAGGTAAAAAAAGAGCTTTTTTATCTTAGCAATAAAAGTGAGTTGAATTTATTACTGTGATGTTATGGAAAAAGGAAGGCGAGTACTGGCTCAATATTGGTACTCCCCCTTCTCACAACAAAGGTTTTTTAACTGAAATTTGAAAAGAGGAATATTAGAATTTTAGAAAAAATATATTAAAAAAAAAAATTAATATACAAATATACATCCATATTTTCTTGAAAATAATATTACATGACTTACAAATACAATTTACTGCATGTATTTTAACACTGACTTTTATGAGTTTTTTTGTCTTTTAAATCATGCAATCTTGAGTAGAATGCAACTAGATCATTATTACAATCATAGATAAAATAGTGAATGTTGCACGTGTGCAAAGTGATTGCTTAACTAGCTTACGAAAGGTCATAAATCCTTTTGAATACCCAGACTTCCATATTCTTCTTCTTCATTGTTGAGATGTCAATTTAAAAACGTTATATTGTTTATTTTATGAAGAGAAAATGATCACCCTAGAGCTTAAATTACCAGTCACAATGAAAAGCTACTGATACTTATTTTCATCCCATTGGAAATCAAACCCGGGACCTCTAACATGGTAGCCACATATTCTAACCACTATACTGTTGAAAGAGATGATCATTTCACGGCATCATAACCTAGAAATACGTATCATACAATTTCATGATTTAAAAAAAAGGAATAACCCACAAAGCCTTAGGGGCTTGTCAGGTAGGAAAAAAAGAATAGAGAAGGTTTTGTTAACAATTCTAACAAATATCCAGACTAACTGAAAATAAATATTTCTTGAATTCATAAAGCAATTGGCGGGAATCAAACCCGTGATGCGGGCGTGGACGCAACTACGCCACGGCCCCTGCCTTATACGAATATATGACTTACATGAAAATCTCAGATATGTGAATATTTTAAAATTCTTTTTTTAACGTAAGCTTTCGCGAAAAAGATTTGGGATTGTACATTGAGTAGGAAAATAAACACGAGGCTGTCGTAAATTCGTTTAAAGCATTGTCAAAATATTTACCGGTTGTATTTTACGGCACGAACGATAAACAATACTTTGTGAAAATGTAAACCGTTTTACGTCACAGCGTGAATCGAAACAAGTTTAAAAAAGGGAAAATATTATCTCCGGTGAAGATAAACAGCGAACCTGATACAAAGTCCATTTGCGATCTGACAAATTGTCACTTGCGTCGGACATCGAATACGACGCAGAACATCACATATCAAAATGGATACCTACTCGATACATAGCGCACAAAATGGCGGAGGTCTATCAACAGCCTTCGTGATACGGGAAAAGATAAAAAACAAAAAGTTCGGAAACGAATGATATTGTGAGAAAGTACTATAAAATGGTAGAATCAAGCATAAAAAATATCGAGATTTAGAAAATTTTACATTATACTCGTAGGTATAACGTTAAGTATTTTTTTTTGGACATATTGACAAAAATGAAGAAGGTTATGAAAGTCTGGGTATTTACGGGGCCTGTGACCTGTCATTGGCTGGTTAGTTGCTATTAAATAAAAAAACATATAATTCTTAGAAACAATTTAAATGCCTTTAATACATGTAAAAAAATACACACACAAGAAAAATACACAATAAAAAATTATACTATTCTATCACTCAAAAGCATAAACAATAAGTGTAAGTCCTTCTCTAAGCACTAGAGCTAGGTCTTTTTATTGGAGAGAACAGCGTAACTAATATTAAGATTGTTAAAAGATGAAATGTCTGGCAAATGAATTAAACTAACTAATTTATTTATTGTAACTGTATTGAATAATTAAAAACAACGTGAAATAAAAATATTCATGCATTTTTTTAAAAAAAACCTTCCATTTATCGAAAATCTTAATCGCGTTAGACTGTAGGTACATGTTAAATAAACCGATCAATTTTATTAAAAAAAAAAGCATTTTCATTTTCTCATTAACATCGGAACAAATCCACGTAATTTACGATGGGCATCATCCCCTTATTTCAAATTCTAAAACCCGTCAAACATTTAGGCGTAGAAATTCAACATAACCGCATTTATGTTATTTTAAGAAGGGAGGATTTGCATTAATTTTTAAATCAAAATCCTCGGTTTCATTAAAACAAACTTTGCGGAAAAAGAATTCAGAAAATTCCCCTCCCTCATTGTTTTACTTAATTAGCGTTTCCCTAACCGATTGGGAGGCACAAAATACTACCCCGAAATTTATAATTTTCGTTAATACCATTGAATTTTATTTATAAGATAAATAGTTAACGTTTTATGAGCAGATAAAAGTCAACGTAAACGAAATATAATATCACATTCAAACTAGTTTTAAGATTTAAATAAATTAATTGAATAATTTTATACATTGATCGGTGATTAACTACTTAACCGGAGATTTCTAGAGTAAGTTGTATTGGATTTCACCCTGGCTATATTGAAAGATCTATTATGAGTCTCAACAGAGACGATGCGTAATTTTATACAATTTTAAACAAGTATGGAGAGGGCTTGTGACTTGGTATTCGCTGGCTTAAGTTTCTATGTTAAATAATTTGTAGAATTATTTACATTACATAGTCATGTAATAATAAATATAATAAAACCCTTATCCGCACCCCAATGGTGCATAGAGCACTGCTTCATATAAACGCAGTGTTATCTCAATCGTTTACACATGAAGGAAAGGTGATCAGCCCTCCGCTTCAGGTACCAGTCCAGGGTAATATTGAATAAATATTACAGTGTAAAAATCACTTATATTTATTTGACCCCCCCTGGGAATCGAACCCGGGACCTCCAGAACGGTAGCCAAGCGTGCTGACCATTAAACTACGGAGGCGAACAAAATGTAAAACATGTAAAGTGACTACTTAAGCCAGACAATACCAAATTGTAAGCTCTTTGTATGCCCAGAAATTTTGCGTTTCGTATTTTTCAAAATATCCTTCATGTACATCTGTTTCTAAATCATGTAAACTAAATTAAATGTAATTAAAATGTAACTTTGTTCTAAAATCATTATTTATTTATAGTGATTTTAAAACAAAGTGACATTTAAATTTGAAAATGGAAAATCAGAAAGTTAGTGTTTCAAATATAAATTATAAATTATAAGTGTTTTCATCGCATTTTATAATTACGAATAAACACAAGAAATGATAATTACGAAAATTGAGTTATTTATATGTATATATATATAAAACATAAATGCCATTACTTATAAGGTAAATCGTGATATAAAAAGAAAAGATATAAAAAGAATGTACCCTTGAATAATGTTGAGTGAAACCTGTTTTCACAACTAAGAATCGATTACTTTAACAACGCGCTGTCGTCCAAATTGTTCACGTAACGATGCCCACTTCTGAGTAAATGATATTTATACCATTAGCAGGCTTCAAAACTTCCCTTTCTTTTAGGGCGGGAAATAATAACAATTCCAGTAATGGCGAGAAAAAATATTTTCTCTCCTTACGTCATAAACACGATTCCACGTCAGTTAGTCTGTTGGTATCATCGTTCGGAACAATAAACCTCGCCCCGTCTCCCGGTAAATTCCCGCTAACTTTGCTAATCTACTAAAAAAGTATCGACGGCAATTTGAAAGTTGTAGCAGTTGGGTAAGCCTTCCAGTACCTTAGAGCCCGTCCTAACACCTCTAGAAATTATACCACTTTTGCTGGATGTGACACGGATGATTTCTTAGCGGTTTTCTTAACTCCTGGCAGGGGAAATTCTGGGGCTATAAATAACGGGGCCATTTTCTTTCAATATTCTCAGCTTATAAAAACTTTGAATAGGTACACGAGATTTTTTCTATAGTGAAGAGTTTTCTTAGAATAAAGTTGTCTAAAGTTCTCCGTGGTAGTTCAAAGTCTTGCGTCTTATTTAGAGAACTTTTTCTCGTATGATGCAACGTTCTATTAATCAGCGAGAATATTCAATAATTTTCCATATGTATTCCCAATATTAAAGATATATTTTTTATTATACCGATCAAGTACAAATATTAGTTACAACGCATTTTTTGGCATCTTCATTAAAAGAAACGTAATTATAGTCATTCTGTACATACTGCTTTTTGGCTTTTTGTATTTTGTAAAAATAAGCTCTGTGTTGCAAGGACATGGTAAAATATGTTATAATCATTAGGCGATTGCAAGCTTCATTAGACCGTTTTTATTATGAATAATGAAAGTTTATACAAAAATGATATATTTTTCTATATTAAAATGAAATTAATTAAAATACCAGTTATGTGATTATTATGATTAAGAATGGTAATATTTAAAAAAAACACCCATTGTTTCTGGATTCATATGCTGTTTTTTTCGGCATATGTGTACATGTTTATGGGTCTGAAAAAATATCTGGTTCCCTCTAAACGATTGTAATAGAATTTAAAACATTACTTTTGCTCAAATAACGATACATATTTGGAAGTATATCAATCATATGCATGCTAACCGAGGTCCATGAAGAGGAGATATACTGGAAAGGCGCATAAATAATTAAGTGTAGAATTATAATTTATGTACAATATCTTTATCATGTAAATTTTCAATGCTGAATACATTAAAAGGTTGTGGCATGTTCACCACCCATTAACGAAATGGTTGTTTTACACTATTGGACACATAAAATTTAATTATAAAGCATAGGTTTATTCGTATAATATGTGTTTCCATCACATAATGGCAATCCGACAAAGTGGAAGTACGCACTAATATGGGTATAATGTCATTAGTACAACCCGCGCCGAAACTTTTAAGACTAACGTTTACCGCGGGGTTTAAATTCGGCCGTTTTGAGTAGACTGAATTTAGGTTTCTCTCATAGAGGACATAAATAATGCGTTCACTTACACCAAATACAGGGTGTCCTGTCCCAAAAATAATATGTAACACTGGCGATGGTCCTGATAATGTCTTATGTAAATATTTAAACATTAACTTAGTAAAAGTGGTTTTAGAGACAAGAAAAATAGAGACGAGATTGAAGTTCTAAAAATTTATCGCATGTCATGTGATTTGTATGCGATTATCAAATATGATTTTTATTGAAAGTATGACTAAATGCTGCGTTTTTAAATGCAATTAATCGTTAATGAAATATTCGATGCATTTAAAATATCAAATATGAGGTCTATCAAAGTCATATATTCCCATATTTCATTGCACTATGCATTTAAACATGTACTCGGACAATATTTAACTAAACTTACCACTTATGTAACAATATTTTATTTTGACTTTTTAAGGAACAACCGTCAAAACCTCTATCTTTCGATGTTTTTCTGCAGGTAGGATAGTTAATATAGGCAATGCAAATGAGAAAAATACATTACAAACAGCCAGACTAATAGAAAATAAATCTTTCTTGAATTTATTTTCAAAAGGTGTAAATCGACCCGCGACGCCAGTTTCGCTTTCGATTATTTACCCAGTTACGCCCGGCGCGCCGCGGCGCCTGAATAAATATATATTTTTTTGAAAATATTGAAAATTTGGATCAGAATATTCCCTTATTTTCATAAGCAGTCAGTAGCAGTTTATGTCGCTTACGCGTATTTGCTACTGGATGCATTCACATGACTCAAATATTTTATTATTGTTTCGGCATTAACTTTGTGGTAAGACATGTTTCAATGATTAAAGAAAACACTTGTTTTTATACCACTTGAGTGGTATGAAAACTACCATTCTTTTTATACTCAAGTGGTATAAAAACAAATGTTTACATGACTTAAGATATAATATCCTTCGTTTTTGGGACACCCTGCAGGTGAAGGCAGTACGAAGTTCATATTGGCGCGGCACGTCCTTGTGTTTCCATTCAAATGTGAGTTTAATGGCGCGTACGGGGAAAGAATAGCAATAAACTCTGAGTGTGTAGCCCAGATTGGCTTCTACTGCCGACTGGTATACTAGCAGTGTCATCTATCGATCCCTTGGCGGAAAACGCATTATTCGTCGTACATTGTAAAACCTTTATGTTGACAGCTCTTCTATAGTCACTGTTGTTGACATTTCCCTGCTGGGTCGCTAATTATCGGAGACTGAAATGCAAGAACGGAACCGGATTGTGATTAAAATAGTAAAATGCTAACAGTGCAATGACATCACGTTCTGAAATTTTTATTATTTTACATTTATATTACAAATGAACATTTTCATGAAATAATTGATATCATTTATTTATTTTTTCTTATATTAAAATCATTATAATAAATATTGCCGCGGTGATTAAAATGATACCATCGTATAAATGAATTTGCAAATAAAAGTCATATATTGGTTGTGAATAAGGTTATATTTTTAATAATTTTCCCTCTCATTTTCACGTTAATTTTTTTTTCAATAATCTCCTCCTAATAATGGTAAATACAAATTTACATTAGTACGAAGAAGTGTGTTTGGTTTTATATCAGATTATAATATTTGAATGTTTTGAGATAATTTTCAACCTTCTATTTTTCATGTTAAAATAATTTCATTGTGCCATAATATCATCAAGGTAATTCAAATAATACCTTCATATAAAAAATGTTTTGCTTTTTATAAGATGTGAAAATGTCGATCTTTTAAATAAAATTTTATCTCTTATTTACACTATAAAACTACTTTATCAATAATATCATCATAGTTTTAAAAATTATACGGTTATTTAAAAAAAAATGTTTCGCTATAAGATATGACATGCGAATATGCTAACGTTTTTGATATTTTTGACTCATTTTTTTAATAACATCATTTTGTAAATAATATCATCACTTTAATTATAATGATAATTTAAGAAAATAATTATTTTCTTAAATTGATATTTTAAATTAATTTGCAGACTCAGGATTTTCCTCGATCAGTAAGTTCAGCTCCCAATATCCCGATGAAGATTTTTTTAGGATGAGATAAAATGGAGTTTTTACGTAATGCTGTTAGCTTTACAAGAAGCAAGTTTCGCAACTCCGAGTTTGCAAGTAATGGAAAGAGTATCAGAAAACAACGAGTGTCGTCGGATTAACCTAGAATCACCCACTCGAGCGAAAGGTGGTACAATATCGGTAAGCTAAAAACGATTTTAATTAAATAAATTCCCAAAGGAAGCGCAACAAAAAGTGATCGCTACACTTTGCCTTGCCCTTAATGGGTATTTCAATAATTTTCCCTTTTTACTCTTAACGAAGACGGATTACCAGGATTAATTAATACCCCGGAAGGACGACCATTGTCGTGATTGACCTTGATTAGAATTTCCATCTCGGATGTCTTTTATTTGATCTCTTTCTTATTATTCCAAAAGCAAAAGTCGTCCGAGCAGAACATCTCGCCTCACTGACACTGGACCAATACCCAATACCCATGGCCTGTGAGCTAAATCCAGAGAATAGGAAAGATTTTTTAAAATATTGGCTTCCTTACCAGGATTTTCGATCGTTGAAATTACGCAAAATAGACGAAGGAAATTCATGCGACTGGGGAGTATATTAATTTTATTATATCCTTTTGTAAAGAAAATACTCACAATATTTTTTATGTGTCACAATCTTCATTCACAAATATATTTTCTCCATAACGGGCTTTTTTTACATATTTTAATCTGTAAGTTCTTCGGTAGTATCTGTGGTTGATTTAAGTAAGCTTTTTACTTAGCTGAGACACCCAACTTACTTCAGACTTCCCAAATCATTTCACAAGCTGCAATAAAAATAAACTGCTTAATACTACTACTGCTTAATAAACCGTTTCTATATTTTTCAATTAATCGTAAATATTAAAAAAAAAAACAATTGTGAATTGACACAAATGTTGCTATCCGTACAGATATACCGAAACTCATAGGTAGCAAACTGGAATGTTTAAATAATTATATGATATGTGACGATTGCTTACCGAGATCGTTAACTGTTAACGGGTCTCCACTGGGTTGAAGAAACCAACTACTCTGCGTACATCTGACCGCCAATTAATTACTGCAAGGTGGCAATTCCAGTTCGACAAACAATTGTCGGTAGCCACAATCCCGTTCCTAGTTCCTCTAACACGTTGGCACCGCCAGAGGAATGGACCAGCTGACAAATGAGACCAATAACAATCGCCTTCCCTGCCAAGGTACACTCAATATTGGAAAATTTTCCTCCTCCCCCCGATACACTGCTCTATCTGTGTAGAACTGCTACGTACGTGATACGCCTTCGTCTCACCGACCTCGTATGTGGATAGTACCTACTGCTGCACTATTTTACGTCACTGCATTGTTCATTAAGATTTTGTAGCTGTCGGTTGAAGGTATCATTCTTCTTTTTCCTTCAGTGTTTCTCCGCTACTACGGTCTGTCCGTCAGCTCCCTATTTTATAGCCATGAGAAATTGGTACTTGAGTATCAATATTATAAATCATACATATCATTAAATTGAATACTATGAAAAGTTTATCCCATTTCGGTTTACATAAAATTAAAAATAATAATGTACTGTTTTTTTGTATAAATGTAGTTTTACACTATTTAAAAGATTTGTAAATAACGGAAATTTACTGTTTGAAACATCACTTAGCATTAAAATGTGTTTATCTTAATATTTGGATAATTTATAAAATATTAGTTATCCTTCGACCAATAAGTTAAGAAATGATACAAAGATTTGACTTTTATCAAAGGTATTAGATTTTTGTTGTTGTTACTTTTACCTTAAATCAGGGTGTATGTTACAAGTTGCTGATGTTGAATATTCTAAATTTTTGATTCGGTAAAAATATTCATTCGTATACGACCATTTTATTTTATTTTGAAATGCCTAATGAAAACGTTATTTTTTTTTAAAACAAAAAACACTGATTTTCTCTTTAAAAATGTATTTCAAACGTGAGTTTTTGAAACTTTGCAAAAAATTAGTAGTCGTGTGTGAATTTATACATCACTTAATTTTGAAGGCAAACATTCTTGTGAGAAACGAAAGAGGGAAAACTTTTGTTGAAAGTCAAAATGCGATGAAGCGTGAGGCTCGGGTCGAATCAGTGAACACTTTCAGAGACGGACCTAGATGGGAGGATCATTGTGCTGGGTGTTGAAACATTCGAGGATACAGAAAATCTGCGATAGAGGTATAGAAATTCCCCCTTTCTGTATAAATTCAACATCACAGCATACCTATTTCATAAAAAGAATAGAGGAAAGTTACCTTCACACGGGAGCTACAATATTTTCATATATAAAATGAAATAAAAAAGGGAGGTTTCTCATTGACTCGTAGGTATAATATATGGATGCGGGTTATTGCGAGTAAATCGTATCATAGCCATTTTAATGCTTTAAATGGCCTTTCGTTTGCAATATCAGGATACTTTATTACAAACGTCAAAGTTATAGTGATATATAAATTAAATATACAGATGTGAAAATTTGTGGCAACCGTTTGCTCTTTTTATTTTTGAAGTATTTACAAAGTTTTTAAATATCTAACTCATTAACGTGTACATATATAGATTTGACTCTGTTTTATCAGTGAATGCCGGAAAGTGTTTATGGATGAATGTACTAGAATAACTTAACATATTAATCGTTAATTTGATCAAACTGTGAATGAACAAAATTACATTATTATCAACTTTAAAGATACTTTTCGGACTTTGGTTCGCACTCGCAAAAAATTCATATTCTTGAAACATCTTACTTCAATAATACTCAATCATGGATTTTTGTATTGTTATAACATAACAAATCTTATGTAGCCTATTTTTTTAAACAAATTAATCCCATGTAGCCAACTTGTTTACGATAGATGTTTTATCTAAAATTGAAAAGTTTATACTATGATTTTATATATTTTACAACTTTTATCCGCACCCCAATGGTGCATAGGGCACTGCATTATATAAACGCAGTGTTATCTTGATCGTTACCACGCTCCACTTCAGGTACCAACCAGTCCAGGGTTATATTGAATAAAAATTAGAGTGAAAAAATAGCTTATATTTATTTACCCCCCTCCCTGGGAATCGAACCCGGGACCTCCAGAACAGTAGCCGAGTGTACTGACCATTACATTACGGAGGCGGACTATATATATTTACATCAATATATATTTATAAAACTTTATATAGTTAAATATAAGGATCAAGATATATTTTACTTATATTTTATTTTTAAATGATTATCTAGTAAATAAAATAACTTCGTATCGTGAATGTTTCAACATGTTTTCCCTTTTGTATACGTAAATAAGAATGATTTTGGAATAACAGGATGTTTTTGAAGAATATTTGATTTCACAAAATAACGGGGTATTATTTTTGCCCTTTGAAGAATGTCTGAGCGGGGCTTCAGTACGATGTATTTTTGATCCCTGTCAGGTACAAATTGGAAATTTTTCATCTATCAAAGTGATACTAGGATATTATTCATGGGATTGTTTCATCTCAAAATGTTGGATAGATTTTTAAAAAATATTGAAGGGAAATATTGTTGCATAAATCATCGACCCATTGTTGGAAACATTTTAAAATTATATTTAATTTATTTATTCTATGATACACCATTAAAAAGGGGTGTAAATTTGTTTAATTAAAATAAGATTTATGACAACAGTGCTCTGCTTAAAGTAACAAAGAGTTAAAATATCACGTCGCAAATAGATACCGCGTATTAATGATTTTTTTTTCATTTTAATTTTAAGTTTGTCATATATCAAATACATATTTTGTATTTTAAAAGCATTAATACTTTGTGTTATGGTAATATAACACTCTCCTTATCATTCATCGTTAACTTTCGTGACTGAAAAATAAAATTCGTTACTACCGATTTCTGAATAACCATTCCACCATAAGGTCATTAAAATAAATTTATAACGGTCTGACATTTATACAAGAATTTTCTCTTTTCTCTTTCTCTCATTCAAAATTTTATTTTTGTATAAATGTAAGACTGTGAAAATTTTATTTTAGTGACATGATGATTGAATGATTATTCTGACACCGGTAGTGACAAATTAGTGTTTATTAAAGTGGTATTACACGAAGCAAACGATGAATGATAAAGAGAGTGCTAAATATCAGATGCGCTGCCATAGATATCAATGTATGAGATAATTATCTGTATTTTAATTTAATGGCAAACATCTTCTTCATCTTCTTGCTCAATGCTGAGCGTCGTGGTCTTCTGGAATGTCAGGCACTTGGTGCACAAGTCCTCTCCATTCTTCCCGGTCCTGGGCCAACTTGATGGCAGCGTTTAGCGAGGATCCGGTTAATTCCTTTATTTGGTCTGTCCATCTTGTTGGAGACCGTCCTCTTGCCCGCTTGCCTTCAACTGTACCTGTTACTACCAGTTTTTCAAGACTCTTCTCGTTCTTTCTGGCGATATGCCCAAAGTAGGACAGAATCCTTTTCCTGCAAGTCGTGGAGAGTCTTTCTGTCACTGACAGTTCGCGGAGAATGCAGTCCAAGGAATGCGCAGCATCCTCCTCCAGCACCACATTTCAAACATAATCTTTAAAAATCACATGGCAAACATAATCTTTAAAAATGTATATTGTTGATAATACATAAGTACAGTAAATAAAAAAAATATACTCGTACATACAATATGGAAGACATTTATGTCACAGTTGCATGTAAAGATATTTAGTATACTGAAAATCAATTCTATTGTTACTTATTTACTTATTTCGGAGTCCTGGTTCCAACTCTAATGTATGGAAGTGAAACATGGAGTTGGCAAAAGAAGGATGAAAGTAGACTGAATGTAGTCGAAATGCAATCTCTCAGAAGAATGTGCGACAAAACGATGTATGATAGATGTGCGAATAGTGAAATAAGGAAGGAATGCAAAGCTGAGATAAGCATTATCGATAAAATTAAGAAAGGTGTGTTGAGATAGTTTGGACATGTAGAAGTGTAAATGAGTGAAGAAAGAGCGGTAAAACAAATTTATGAGGCGAATGGAAGTGGAAAAAAGAGCAGAGGAAGACCGAGAAAAACATGGCGCGATCAGGTATGCCAAATACTTGAAAGTTGTCAGGTTAGGAGTCGTACGTTGTGATATGCTTGCCTGTATTTTCACTGATATCATTAAATTAATGTCCTTATTTTATTTTAGGTAAGGCAGTATCTGTGAGTGCAGGAAGGTTGCGCATGGGGACAGATGCAGGAGCTGGCTGCGCGATGCGGCTGCTTCTGTACCTTGCGGCCGCGCAGATTGCCCTGGCAGGAGGTAGGCTTTACAACCCTTAACGAAGGAGGAGATCAACTAAGGAGACTGAAATCTCTACCCTTAAAATGACTGAAAAATCAATGACCTACGATTCAACTCCTAATACGATTCTACTTCAATACGTCTCGTGATATTTTTGATAAATAAAATATATTTGAGTGATAAAAAATGAGAATTAATCTTGGCTCTGATCTTGGCTCTATAGATATGAACCAATTTTGAAACATTATTATTGAATCACTAGAACTTCACTAAAGACATCTATTGGTGGTATTGGTGAACAAGTATTTGGACACACTCAAAATGTTGTAAAAACTTTTAAAATTAAGTTCCAAACCGATGAAGTTAGTTTATTCATTATAAGTATCATTATTTTTCTTATTGATAAGCACCTTATTGGCACAATCCGACGTAAATTTCTGTCATATTTATATCAATACTTTTTTCTTATTGACTAAGCATCACTTATGCATGGGAGTAGATAGAGAGAATAGAATACTGCACTACTTTGCCATTGCAAACATTATTATTTTATTCCTCACACACGCATCTTCTCATACATACCTGATAATTATTCTAATTCCTGACTTGACTATTTTAAAGTACGATAGAAACTTGATAATGCCAAGTATACCATGATCTTCCTCTGCTTTTATTTTCATTAACATTCGTCTCAAACATTTATTTCATCGTTCTTTCCTCACTCATTCGTTCCATGTGTCGAAAGTACCTCAACACAATTTTCTTAAAATCATCGATAATTCTTATCCTTGGCTTTTTTATTGGTTTAATATTCATACATTCATCATACAGCTAAATGTAATTGATATAATCTAAAATTGAAGTAGTTTTTTTTTCATTCTTCTAAAGGCCGTTTCTTGTAATGGTGCTACAAAAGAGCTAAAAATATCATAATGCAGAAAAAATGGTAATTTTTTATATACATTTCCCGACCATTTATCAAAAACACATGCGTATGGAATCGTCAATTAGTTTTTTCCTTTGTTTCCATGCTCCGATTTTTTGTTGCATGATCTGTTTCTGTCTTTCTCAATTAATCTTTTTTAGTCTACATATTACATTACTACATTTTATTTTAATGGAGTGTGATTTTGAAACTTCTCATCCATTTTTGCTAAAATGATCATGAATATTTTGTGATGTTTATTAAAATTAATAATACTCGTTTTCAGACAATGTTCAATGATCCATTATAAATATCCACTCGTCTTTAATTTAGGTTTTAGGTACTTATTAAATACCAATATTAAAGTAAAACTTATATTAAAAATGGACAGATTTTACCATAAAGTGACTGCCGAATCAATGAATGAAATAAATACGTCTCCAATATTACCAAATGCTTCTTACACAGAAAAATCTGAAGTAAAAATACACTTTTTGGCCATGGAACCAAGAAAAATAAATAAAAATATGCTAAAAATGAAAATTAGCATATTATATTAATGAATTTAAAACAAAACAAAGGGACAAATCTTGACTATACTTTCATTTATTTAATTTTAAAATAAACTTTTTTCGTATGTACTCGTATATATTATCGATTAAAGTTTTGTACAGACATTGCTTGGTGGAACTGCATTTTAAAGAATAAAATTACAAAGTTGGTATTTTATTCTATATATTATCGATTGCTAAGTATATATTATATGAAAGGTTCATGCTAGATCGGATCTAGGTTGTTGGAATATTACATCAGTTATCCATTAGAAATAACATTTTTAATAGGTGTACGAATAAAAGTCTTAAAAAAGGAGTGCCTATAGTTTGTCAATCGTCATTATTCAACAGTATGTAACAGTTGTAAATAAATATATCAAATTTAATAATTTTTGCCATGAAAGAATACGCAGTTAATATTGGTGTCTTATCTCTAATTTAAAAAAAATATGTTTATAATTTTTTTAATGAATGTTTACAGTATATGTATTTATATGTATGTACATATAAAGTTAACAAATAAATGTTAAAAAAAATAATGAAGAAATTTTAATTATACCGAATAATCCACTCTGATACATTCTCAGAACTCTTAAACCAGAAGGGGTGGCAGGTATCACTAATCCCGATCCATATTCTGGTAAGCCGCTCGGCTTATACACTACGTTGAAAATGTCGTTTAACTACATGTTTATTTGGTTACGGCACAAAATACATTATATTATCCGCAGTGTCGTAATGAGCTCAATTAATAACAACGCTTTATTCGCGGATATTCTTTTACCCTCTATTCTGCAAAACCTCGGTTATTACGGAGCTTTTTCAACGTTCCTTACCCGAAGTTTTTAAACATTACAAATGTAACAAGGGGGGAGATTCGGAACACTCTAGTATTTTTCAAATAATATTGTGTCTTATAAAAATACGGAGTTGGCGACATGCGACGTGTCGTCAGTAGCATGTTGACCCGCTACATAAATGATGGTGAGAGTGATTGTAACATAAAGCAAGCAATTCAATGTAGCTATTTCTTTTCCTCAAAATCGTGGCACGCAGTAGTTGAAGTGAAAAAAACAATATGTCAATGGTAAGCACAAAAAAACATTCAATGCATCTAGCGTCAAAACGGGTAGTGTAAGTTTTGTGGCTTTGTCCGTAAAAGTACAAATATTTACCTTAACGATAAATTGCAGATCAAATGATTTTAGTAAATGTTTCGCGGTATTTTTGCAACCATTGCAAATAGATATATTTTTTTATATTTTTATGAAGTTATCGAATGGAACCAAGAGATAAACGTCGTCATTCATATCACTGATTTTGGATAGTCGGCTATCGACCGAGCAGCATAGCACACAAGTTGAGAATTAGTTTACAGTTTGACGTATTAGCACAGAAGACCATGGAAATTCGCTTCGCTTCGATAATAGTACTCCTTCATCCGCAAAATCACATCCACCTAGCTATGGATTATCTAATAAGCTACCCCGTTGAACCGCTTTATGATTCTAGTGGCTTTTGTCATACAAATAAACAAAACTTTATGATATTATACAGTTTTGGCGATGCGTTGAAAACAAAAGATTATATATTATACTTTAATGGAAATATCAATATGTTCTGCCAAATTAAGGTAACGAGATAATCACATTGCAGAGCACTGTTTTATTCATCATCAATACAAGATAATGTTTAAAAAGATATATCAATTTCTTTGAAAGAATTTGTATAGAATGTATCTAATAATTTTCATAAAATTTACTTGTTTTCAACGATTTCTAGTATTAAATATTTCAATAATTCGCTTTGAATTCAAAGCTACATATATTAAAAACTAGCTTAAATTAAAAAATAAATATATTTCTTGAAAAAAAAAATGTCCGAGAAAGCTACATTTTAATTTAGAACTAATAAATAATTTAAAAAAAGACTTATTAAGTTCATAATTTCTGATTCAGGACGTTATAAGTATAAATTATTTAAATTTTGAAATACGACAAAATGGTGTACACATTTTAAGCTGTTTGCAGAGAATATTTATTTAGCTTGAAAATTAATATTTCCTACTTGTTTCTTTTTTTGTGAATCCATTTTTTCGCGGAGAACCGTCGTTTCCGCAAAAAACTTAGAGCAACACTTTGGGTAAATGGTAACAATTTCAAATATTTGATTCACGTACCGCTAAAATAAATTATAAACATGCCAAGCGCAGCTGTGTGGAAACAATCCACGAATAAATGTTGAAAGGGGTAGGCTAAACCTTGCAAAGGGTCGGGCAGGGTGGTGATTACGCCCCACCGACAATGAGGAATTAAAAACTCCCCAAAGAGGTGGAACATTTCATGTGATATAAACCTGACAAAATAGACAGGTGTAAGATCGGATGGTGAAAATAAAATATATACATAAAATGGCTTTCAAATTTAAATTTTTCTTGGTTAAAATCACTTTTTATTAAAATCCACCATGACACGTGTTTCGATGCATTTTGCATATTGTCAAACACCATATTTTAATATTAAACGCATCAAAACAAGTCTCACAATAGATTAAAAGAAATACATTGATTAAATTAAAGTTTCATTAGAGAAAAAAGGGACTTACTGATAAATCAAAACTTTTTTATCATTAAAAAAAAAGTCTTTTGTGTAAAAACGATGAGACTAATATAAAAAACTAATTTGAGGAAAAAATCCAGATAAAAAGTTTTTTACCCAGTATTAAGATAAAAACATCATCTCTTAGTGATGAAAAAAATAAAATATTTATATTTTTACTCACATTTGACTTAGAAAATTACACTATTTTTTAAAATGTATTGCGATAAATGTTTCATCATTATAAAGTATAGTATTGTGATGTAAACTGCTTCGAAATACGTGTCATAATAAAATTGCCTTGTTCACTCTCACATGACACTTAAAATGTTGCGAATAAAATAACTGTGAAATTAAAATATAAATAAAAATTGAAAATCACTTTTTTAGGCGTCGCCCAGTATGTCAAATGATTTGGGAAGAATCTTTCATACATTTGTAGAAAGTCTCTATAAGTATGGTTAAAAAAAATGAAAAAAATATTTTTTAAATCTAATTTGTAACTTGGAATTGAACCCGAATTGCGACGTTTACGAGATATTGACTATCTTGCTTTGGAGTCGGATACAAAGTATTTATGTACTCGCTAAAGTTGTATTTATCTAAATTTATATATTTATATACCAGTTCTTTAAATGTGAAAAGTGTGTGTGAGAATAATGAATATGAACTTTTATCAAAATCCATAATATTCATAATACCGGATTCGTGCAAAGTTTCACCTTTGGAGTAAAAATACAAAGTCGTACTTTTCAATTTACCTTTCGCACGGTTGACCGAGCAAGGAGAAAGATCACCCTCCCTTAATGTATCAAATATTTGCCGGGAAACGGGAAATCCGTTTCTAATCCATCAAAATTGCAAAATTCTTTTCACCTTCGCTCCACAGATGCTTGGCTGACAAAATACCTTGTTTCCAAATTGTATTTCCGTTTGCTTTTAACAAAACTGCTCCGGATTTAAGAAAGGCGTATTTGTGATTTTTTATCCCCAAATTCTGCCCACCGTATTCACGCATAAAGAGGAGATAGATTTCTGACTAATATTAGGGCTACAACAAAATTTTATGGTATGGAAGATTGCAAAGGTGGGTTAATAACAATAATCGTTTGTTTTTTTTATTAAACTAACTGTAACCGACTAGGCCGTAGTGTAGCTAAGTCTTTTTAAATGAAAGATAAAGAAAACAGAAGGCACACATTGCAAAAATCAAAAACAGTGAACATATATTACATCTAAGAAATAGCAAAGCAAGTGAGAGTAAGTATGAACAATGTTTCGTTTAAAGTATGTTGCTTTTACGTTCAACAGATGGCGCTGTCATTGCAGTAAAAAAATGTATATACGTGTCACCGGCAAAAAGATCAGTTACTTAAAAATTATGCGTGTATTTGAATGCAACGTTATGTCGAAAATTCAAAGCAATGCGTGAAATATTTACGAAAATTTGGAAATGGAAAATATTTGAAAAAAAATACACAATTGGTAATTTTTTTATTTGTGAAATTATTGCTTGCGCATCGTGTGTAAATAATAAAAAAATGTATCCTTAATTCATCTAAAACTTGGATACATTTGAACATTATTTCAATCCCAAGGGTAAACTAATAAGACTTTAAATAAACTGCGATTTCACAGCGAAAATGGATAAATTGGATAAATCGGAAATTTCGACTAATTCCATTGCGGTTAATTTGTAAACGAAATCATCAAGAGTTTATGAGGGTTGACCCGTATCGTTTGGAATTCCTAACCTCCCAAACTGACCCAAGCTCAACATTTGAGAACCGAACATAAGTAATATACATAGAAATATACATTTCAATGGAATTAAAGGTCTTAACGGAACGGAAGAAAAAATATTTAAATCTCTTACGTTTAATGCCTTACTGACATAATTGGGGAATTAAAATCCATGTACTATTTTTGTGAATACTGTTGATGAAACTAAGTACAAACAAAGTTCTCTACTCTTTCTAGGTGTTTTTCACTTAATATTAACATGATTGGTTTATTTGCTAAAAAAACGTAGTCTAGGTTTTAAAGACATTTATGTTTGATACTATTGTACATCAACACTAGTTTATGTTTTTTTTAATCTATGCATAATTTTTATTTTGAATAAACTTGTTTCAATGTTTACTTCTTTTACTTTTGTTTTAAATAATATCGACTGGGTTGAGGAAAAACTAACCCTTAAAAACCAAAATGTTCATAATTAACAAAAAAGGTTCTACGTACTATAATATTTATTTGTTGAACTTGTAGTTAGAGAAACAAAAAACTGTCACCGGGCAAGATATATTTGATAATTATTTGAAAAAAAGTCAGTTCCTAAAATATTCATGATTAGCCCTTTTTTTTTAAAAGACAATCGATATTTTTGACCAAGTAAATACCTTGTTTTATATCAATAAAGTGACTGTTATTTTAATTTTTTTAAATCTTGAACTCTTGGAGTGAATGTGCTCCATTTTAAAATTTGAGAACACTGATAAAAAAGTTTTTTTCACATATATTTTTTTTTCGAAAAGAAATCCGGTTAATCTTAAAAATAGTATATGAAGTGAAAACCCTATGTGTATTAGTGGCAAAGTTTTTCAAAGCACCTATTGACAAAAGGGTCCCCTCCGAACTCGTAATCTAGGCTGTATTTTTTTTCACGCGCATTTACACAGGGCTGACCGAATTGAGTGACCTTTACTTGTACTGAATTAGCAGATAAACTATAAAATGATATTCGTTAATCATATTTGTCCCTTTTTAATTGCCGTTAATTCTCAGTATTAAATTATTTACCATATAATACAATCTTGAAAATATCCAATGATTTTCACGACTTCCACCAAAATTTAAATAGCTTGATCCATTTTCAAAAATGAGTCTTATTTCATTCCATTGTAGTTATATGATTATGAAAATTATCGTCATAATAGCAATAAATAAACTCACAGTGAAATATTACGTAAATATAGCTTACAACCGTTTTTTTCGTATATTTGCCCATATTCCAGAAATACATGAAATTTATGTAGAAAGTTTGAACATTTTTATGGAACTCCATACAAAACAAAGAACAGAAAACTCACCCCTTTTTACTAGTTTTCATAAATTAGGAATGAATATTTTATTCAATAAAATACTGTCACTCAGAACCCATCTCCTAAAAGATGTCAATTTGTCTCGTGTAACTAAATTTTCAAAAACAATTACCAAAAAAATAAATAAACCATCTTGCTACATAGCTGTAGTTGGAAATAAGAGTAAAGAAAGACTGCAGAAAACTTGGCATGATAAAATATGTCAAGGGTTAAAAAATGTAAAAAACACAAAAAAATGGTAAAAAAAACAAGGTGGTGCGGCGTTCTATTCTCTTTTCCTAACCTTGCAGATAGTTGAATTAAAAAAAACAGCTGATATGGGATGGCTTGAGAAGAATGCGTTCATTGATGATTGGGATTTGGGATTTAAGAACTTCGATATTTAATAAATTTGAATTGTTCAAAATATTCCAGTATGTAAAATAAAACTTGACTTCAAAAACCCATTTTCTCTATTGAAAATTAAAGTAAGCAGCTCAGCACCCAGCACCCTAAAATTATCTTATATTTAATAAGACAGAAATGTACTATTTAAAAAAAAACATTATACATGGAAATGGGATATTTCAAATAGAAAAGGTACTTAGAACTCAGTGCTTTGGATGGTTAAAGGAATTACAAAGAAGGACAAGAGTAGAATTATCATGCCTTTGTACGCATGCGTAGTGTTCTAGTTTCGTCAGATTTAGCGCCATCACTTTGAGTCATTTTCTTCCACAGATAGAACCAGTAGATATAAAATATTATTCAACATTCCAGTACATAAATCAATCATCTTATTACAAATTCTCCCTTCCTTTCGTAGCTTGTCGACTCGTTTTTACGAATAAGTTTTGAGGCGGATTGAAATGTACTGCTACAAAAATAATTTAATACAAATATACTGATCTAAAAATAAGCTTCATATTCATAAATTTAAAAATGTTTGGATAAGTTTAATTTTTTTTTATTGATTTATCGTTATTTGAAAAAAATAATTCAATACTTATGCTATGCACGAGGCAATGATTTCAATTGATACTTTTATTCCTTTTTTGATCATTAGTTAAACTTAGGTGATCAGTCTTATAATTTACAGTAACGTGTCAACTTATTATACTAAACACTGCCTTTTCTATGGAATTTTCCATATTTTTAAGTTGACTGCAATTAGATCTGTTTTTTTATTATTTTTGTCAGGAGTACTTAAATACCTTTTAAGAATAATAAGATTTATTGTAAAATAAGGTTCGTTTTAAATCAGACGTTTTTGCATATTTAAGATGTTCAGAACAAGAGACTAAACATGACATTTTGTCTTAAAATAATGATGTGATATTGGAACAATGTTTTGTTCGAGGACTTGAAACACATTCTTACTTACGAGTTTAATTTAAGTTTTTAAAAATTTAATTTAAGTTTTTTCATCTACATATATTAAACGCTTGGGTAGACGCTCGCCTGCAAATCGACATCGCGGGTTCGATTCCCGCCAAGATATAAATAAATTCAAGAAAGATTTATTTTCAAATGGTCTGGGTGTTTGTGATATATTTTTCACATTTACCTTCCCTATCCCTACTATCCCTACTATCCTACCTATAGAAAAGCCTTTAATAGAGGCTTTGCGGGTTATTCCTTTAAAAAAAAGACTTAATTATAATACCACTGATTGAATAACTATTCACTCGTGGATGAAAACAACTGTAGTTTTCAAAACTAGTTGTGTAATGAAATTAAACTCAATTAGTGGTATTATACTGATAAGTGTTTCATTTATTAAAAATAAACAACATGTCATTCCAATAACTTAATGCTAAACCATTAAATAATAAAAAGATAATTAATCGTTCTACTTAAAAATTAATCAAAATATGAGGTGTATCCTATCGTTTTATTGAAAAATTTTACCTGCCATTTTATTTTCCATCGCTTATTATTCCTTCGGAACTGACATGCACGAAACTCAATCTGACCAGCGTCGCGCGGACCCGATTCTCCTGCCGAAGGCCGAGCAACTGGCCATACCTAAAAATGTATCAACTCTCCCCTTCGACCGCGTAAACCAGCCATGTAAATGCCCTGGATCGATTACTCGAGGACATTGTTTTGTTAGTCAATCTCGCTACCCGCTGCGCGTCACAATCAGTGCGGAACTGGTCGTGACTGTCAATCAACTGGCTGTACTTTCCACATTTGAAAATTTGACGTTACTTTTTGTGTTCACTCGATGCTCAAGTTAATTGTTTATTGATTTTGTGTCACAGAATTATCGAGGTTTTAAAGGGTTGGTAACAGGGATGTATTAATTTTCGTACCGCAAATGCCTCGATACATCGACGGTTGATAAATAACTTTTGGTGAGTATTTTACCGGTGGAATATTAATTACAAACTTTCTTGATTAAAATGTTAGTCCCAATATTTCAATAAAGGTTTGATTGTACTTAATTTAAGATTTGGATTTAAATGTTTGAAAAATTAAATTATTAGTTGCCTAATAAAATTATCCTTAATATATTATTAGATTAAAACCAATATTTTTAGCTTTTCCACTTTTTTTATTTGACCAGCGACCGGGTTTCGTCAACTGGTCAAATAAAAAAAAGTGGAAAAGCTAAAAATATTGGTTTTAATCTAATAATATATTAAAAATACAATTCCATCACGAAGTGTCAGTGGATAATATAAATCTATTAAAATTATCCTTGCTTATTATTTACAAGGATTTTTAGCATATTAACTTAATATATCTTAGTTAAATTAAATCATACTAAAATTTAATAGGAAATAATAAATGAATAAGGTTGATCCCTTAAAACAACTGAATATATAAAATACATTACAATAGATACAACGGATTTTATATTTTATATCAATCAAGATATGTAAAATAGTTCATTATTTAGATTTAAGTGTTTTAAATAAGAAAAAATATAATTTAGTTGTCAATAATAATGTAAGAAAAGTTTAATTCATTATGATGTTTTATTTTGAAAAAAGTCTGATCCATTTTTTTCTACTGCTATGATAAGAAGCAAACATTGATGAATTATAAGGATTTGGTCCTATAAATAGATTTTCACGTGATCCAATCTTAAATATTAATATCATATTTTGAGATTATTTCGTCGAGAAAAGATGTAAAACAATTTTGAAGATGAAATTATTTTAGACTGAAATAATTCATTAGAAATTTTAATTTCTTACATTTTTTTTAAACCAAAACTAGTTTCGATAAAACTACAATATTATATGATTAGGTCAATTATCAATTTATCAATTCAGAAAAAAAACTAGTGAATAGTATTTTTTACGTATTCTATTGAAAACAAAAGTGGACATAAAATTTCCAATGAGAAAGTGAAAACGTGAAAACATTACCAATATGAAAAAATTATATCTCTTAAAAAATAATTCCATATTATTTTTCAAACAATATTTTGATATATTATTTGGCTCAAAAATACCCTCTCTGACAGTTCATTTAAAACTATAAATAAGTTTTAAATTAATTCACGTCATAATGACTTCATGCATAAAATAAATTATTATTCTAATCACAAGTCCTTGGTTTACCGTAGTGACGTCAAACCATGAATAACGTGATAATTAATAATAATTGATAGTGCATTGTGTTGACAGGGGTGTCCGGAAATTGTCAGAGTATGGGTTTATCGTCACACTATTATTTGCTTGTAGCTGTAAGCCCATAATATAGTTCACCCCGAAATTGTAATTAATCAATGTATTTGCAGATTTCAAATATAAATGTTTTTAAACTAGTGCTGATTTTATTAACATTTTTATTATTTCGCGAATATTAGTTATCTAACAATATATGTACAAGTGAAACAGTTTAGTGTTTTTACGTCTCAAAAGAGATGAGTAAGAATTTGGAACTCTGGGTATTAACAGGGCTTTTAACTATTATAATCTGGCTGCTAAACTAGCCTTGACAGGTCATATGCCTCGTAAATAAGTAGCCAGACTTCCATATTCTTCTTCATTTATGTAAAGATGTCAAAAAATACAAAAATTACTCCTAAATGGAGATAATCCAGATTTTAAATATTTGGACACATTCAAAAATTTGTGAAACATTTAACGCTTATATTTTCTGGACGTCTTAAATGTATGTAAGAATCTAAAATATGTGAACACTATGAGGAAATTTTAATAAACAAGATAATCCCATCAATAAGTCCCCATTTACCGCGATTCGATTACTATTGAAAGCTGTCCCACCGCATTCTCAGATCTGATACAAAAGCATCTTTGGATGTAGAAAATATGAAACAAAATTGTATCCCGATTTTACTGTGAACTTACATTTAAAAGCTTTTGATGTCCCCGTCACTGCCAATCTAAATAAATACGAGTTTGTAAAACCACCACCAAATTTTCTAGAAGTGCCCCAGTGTAGACAGTGAAAAGGATTAATAGTTAGTTCAGTTAGTCAGCTAGATCCGATTCCGACTCGACGTCGGCCGGTACACAGACGCCTTCACAACTAGACCAGCACAGCACTATTTTCAGTTTTCTGCAAATATCTTTGCAATTTCCAATTAAATTGGCAGATTTTCCTAAATAATTTATATGTTAAACGCACGCTACGGTACGTACATGGCTCCCTAGGCGGAGAGTCTGGATTTCACCGCACGCCATTGGGATTTTGGTGTCTTCCAAATCAAGGTCCACACCGAGCTCAGACGGAAAATGTCGGTGAAATATCACCGCTGGACATCCAGGGTATAGTGAACCTGATGCCTTGTAAAAGAGGTAAACACGGTTAGAGCTCCCTGGAGACATGGTATAATAGCCAACTGTATTGTTGCCTTGAAGAGGCTTGCACATTCAGTATTTTGGCTGAAAAATATATTACGGTGGAGCAACTACTAGAAGAGCTTCACAAACAAGTCAGAATGTTAATATTAAATCTGACAGACAGGGATTTAAATGGTGGAGGGTAAATCGATCTCTTCCCCAAATCCTTTTTAAAAGTCTATTTACATACTAATCTCTATTTAAAATAAAACCCTCGTTATTTCACATGTTGTAACAATATTATTGAAGTTAATAATTAAGTTGAAACGATTCAATCTATCTACAAAACCGTAGTCCACTAACAAACCCTTTCTTAAAACTCATTTTTAAACTTTCTCCGCTTTGCACTAATACAAATATTGAAATACTCGTATTCCTAAGATAATTCATCAATAAAAAATAAACATTTTACTCTTTTTCATCGGTTCAAAGACATAATTTCCTACTAATATGCCAGTCAATACATATTTCATAAAACATGAAAAAAATTATAATATCTGTCTTTTTCATTGTTTGATAAAATTAGTATTGATACTTGTACATACAATGGTTTATACATAATATGGACAGGTCAGTGATTAGAGTATTAGAGTCTATTGGGACACCGGTGACCTGTGACGGGATTTAGGACATACGGAGGGATGGTTGCCACATAGATTAATGTGATAATTAATTTAGCGACCCATGTGTACCTTAATTAAACTGTGCCAATAATATAGTACATATGTAACACCGGTTCTCATATGTAACGAGAAAATGGTCATCTTCATAAGATTCAAACTTTCTATTGATTTAAAAATGAACTTTACACCACTGTGGCTTGATAAAACCTGTCTCGCAGTAAATTTAAATATTTTTTATTTTCTTATACGATTACATTCGATAACTAACCTTACTTTCACAGCCCGTTTTCTGTGTTTTTTTCAGAAGATCTAATTTTTATTTTTTAATTGATTATTACTTTAAGGTTACACCACTATTAAAATATTAAAATGATTGGATTGTTTTTTGTTGTTGTTGCATGAACGATTTTAATCGAGGTTTTAATAAATTTCTGTGTAAATATGGATTACTTTTTTACATTTGATAAAGCGTGTGTATATAAATAAGTATAAAAACTTTAAAAATGAGACTCCCTTTCAATTTTCCGTATGATCACAAAAGATTATTTTAAATGGTAAAAAACTTTTCTTTTTTCGCAGTACTTATCTGATGCTGATTGATGGTATTAATCTTCTAGTGATCCCATATCAACCTTGTTTTATACTTGGGAAGAAAGGACTTAAAAGTGTGCGGACTTTTTCCATTTTTCCGATAAGATGTAGATTAACCCCAGCTTAATTGTGTACACATTGAGCCGATACTCTGTTATGTAACGACTTAAGCATCGGATTAGTACTTCCTTCATTAAATAACCGTTTAGTGTGTTTCTACAGGGTGGCGCAAAATTAATCATCTTATTAGAAAATGTTATAATTTTTGCTAATGGCGTTGTACGTTAATCAAATTTGACATTTATAAATTAAACACCTGCAGTATATAAACAATGTTAAATTAATTATCCAATATTGTTAAATAAAATCATTTTTATTGGATAAAAAAATGAGTAATGGAAATCTTTATTAGGATCTTTATTTTTTTGTTGAGTGAAAAAGATGAAATATTGATAATTGATACACATTTTTGCCCGTTTTATCAATTTGATTGTATACTTCAGCTATTTTATTCATAAATTTTAAATATGATTAACGTACAACGTCATTTGTAAAAATTAAAACATCTTCCAATAGGGTGATTAATTTTGCGCCACCCCTGTATATCATCTGGCAACTTAGTTATATGCGTTATACGATATTCCACTGTGAATAGAGTTCATTTACCGACAGAATGAATATTGATGTATTTAGCTAACTAACTAACTAACCGTCATGCCGTATAGGCAGAGAGAATAGAACGCCATTACAATCTGTCTTTGAAAACAATCTTTGCCTCTTCTACACTCATGCATCTCCTCATACATACCCGCTGACCTCTTTCATGTGTTTGCAATAACATGCGAATTTTTTCTCAATCTTCCTCTGATTTTATTACCAATCACATTGCCTGATAAACTTGTTTTACTTTTCTTTCTTCACTCATTTAATTCACCTGCCTAAATTATCTTAATACTAATTTCTTAATTTTATCAATAATGCCCATCTTAGCCTTGCGTTCTTTCCTATTATCGTTATTTTTTTCAAAAATATGAATATAAACAAAAAAGAAAATATGAGTAAGTAAAAAAAATACAGCCAATAAGTACTTAATTAATATTATCAGAGGAGATCGATCGTTACAAACAAAATACAGACTCTTTCATACAAAGTTTGTCCGAACGCAGATAGGACAGTTTCTGGGGAGCGTTCCCGATATATTCGTAATGTGCAGATAAGTAGAAAAAAAATGAATTCCATTGGTTTATTTGACATTTAAAAATATTTTATAACTCAGACACTTTTTAATGAATTTGTTTCATCCGTGATTAAAAAAATATATCAAAAAGTTAATCTTTCGAATGCCAATAGCGAAGTGGAGTCATTTTGTTTCAAAGGATGTGTTTAAAACAATTATAATTAATTATCCAAATTTCCAAGAACAATGGCAGTTGATAACAGTAGAGTTGTTTGTGATAGGATGTGTATGGGAGTTACTGATTAGATACAATCCAGGACACAATAATACAATGGCGGAGTTAGGACATAGGACACATTAGAAACAATTGAATTTCCCGCTTGAATTTGCCTCGTGAACAACCAGCTTACACATAAATACCGCGTGAAACACAGCTATAACTCATTACCAATATTCCGCATGAATTTTGGTCCTTACAGAAATTAAGGTAATCTAAATGGTGGTTAATCAAAACAGGCCAGTGATAAACTTTTTTTTTAAGATGGGAATTGCATTTATTATTTACTTTGTTTGTTATGTACAAGGTTTATAGATTTTAATTTTTTTTTAGTGGAATTTTCTTTCTTCTAACTAAATAAATATGTATTTACTTAAATCTGTGTTGGGAACAGAAGGGATAATCTAGTGTGGGCCAATCAGGAAGTCCTCAGAATTTACACATTGTTGGGACGAAACCACGTAAAACTCCTCAGGAGAAGACGGACTGTTGACTGTCGTCAGCAGACCTTCCGTTCCACTAGAAGAGGGTTCAGCATTTTGTGTCCTAGCTTGGTTTATGTAACCATGTCCTTCACTATTTTTATCATGTATAATACCACCTCTCATGACAGATCCTTATGAACTATCGTAAAATACTAACGCATTGCCCAGTTTTATAATAATATCTAAAATAGTCTACATGAATTAGTTGGGATAATAAAAGTGTAATTGCAGGTTAAATGACCTGTTATTTTCTGGTTTATGTGATCACATCGTAATACTATATAATATTTACCAATGATTGATAATCATTTCATTCTATTCGCTGTATATTCTAAGCGACGGAAATATTTCACATTTTACAACATATTGAGTGTGTCCAAGTACTTGTTCACAAATCTGGATTATCCCAATTATAGGAGTTGTTTTTGTGGTAAGCCCCGTAAATGCCCAGACTTCCATATTATTCTTACCAGTCCAAGGTAATATTGAATACATATTAGGGTGAAAAAATCACTTATTTATGATTATTTTTATATTTATTTGACCCCCCCTGGGAATCGAACCCGGAACCTCCAGTGGCTGACCATTAGATAAAAGGGTGGACTTTCGAACAGTCATTTACAACTATTGTTATTATTTCTTGTAAAAAAATCTTGATGTGAAATTCAATGATAATTAATTTTTTTTTTAAATTTATTACAAAGAATAAATTATATTTTTGTAGAGCTTGTCATTCATTGTTTTCGCGAACACCAAAATTATCTTATACGAGTATGTGATAGGATTGTTACCACAGTGGAGTATCAGCAATTGTCGATACAATAATGGCCACTATCCGAAGATATCTGATTGAAGTGGGTATCTTTTTAGATAAAAGTTGTATAAAATCTGCGAAATCCCCTATTGCCTGTTTATGAAAGCAATGTTTGCCGAAGCTACTTTGTCCACCGACTCACGTACGCAGTTCTTTCCATCGCCCATGATCTTATTTCCCATCTTAATACTCTTCTGGACAACTCGAGAAAATCTTAGGCAATAAGGTGCCTAAGTAAATGCTTTGGTTTCCACATCGCCAGCGGGGAAAACCCCATACTGGCTGACCTATATCTTTTTATCCAACCTCTCTGTCAATCTGTTTGTTTTTATGCTTGATAATCTTATCCGTTTTGGCGTACTTTATCAGCTTTTCAACAAAATATTTATTTTCCTCTCGCAATAAACAAGTCATTACGTTTGATGGTGCTCGGTATAAAAAATACTCTATACGAATTCCATACCTAGATGGTAGAAAAAATAGATTTGTAATGTGTGAATATTTTTTGAACACTCTCCTTACCATTCATCGTTTACTTTGTGTAATACCAATTAAACCAACACCAATTCACGACTAACGGTTTCGGAATAATCATACCATCATAAGGTCATTAAAATAAAATTATGGCGGTCTGACATTTATACAAAAATAAATATTTTGACAGACAGAAAGAAGAGAAATGAATCACAATGGGAACATTTTAAAAAGCGAACTTGAAGTTAAGTTTACACAAAGTGAACGACGAATGATAAAGAGAGTGTTATATTACCATACCACAAAGTAAGGAATGCTTTTATTGTGCAAAATATTTTTTTTGAGATATTCATTAATTGATTTGGTAATCACTCTTTGGTAATATCCGTCCATATTCTGCTTAAATTTTAGTTGGTACCTACAAAAATTTCTTGAAATCTATTGTAACATGTATGTTGATGCATTTAAAATCATAATACAACACCGTATGGCGTTTAATTATGATGCGGACCAACCAAGTTTTAAATATATATTTTTTTGAAAATTTTGTCGAGAGTAAAAAAATAAGATTTTTAACCCTGTCTGATACTGCATCGTATCGACTCGGCGTCACGTTAGTCGTAAATTATATTAATGCAAAGTGATCAGTCCTGTTCTTCGGATAGAATGAGAGTTTTTTTTTGGAGGGATATAAATTATGAATGCGAATCAATTAAGGATGGAAGGTAAAATTGATATTTTTGCGTTGATTTGGCAATTAAATTGTAGAGTGATTTTTTAATTTAGTTTTAAAACTAAAACACACTTTAAAGATCACTTTGGAGTTTCTCAATGTAAACACAACTAGTTTCGAGAAAATTCATTGTTTTCAAAACTAGTCGTGTTGACATTAGTAAATTCAAACGTTTTAGGTAATATATTAGTGTATTATTTTTATATTTAATTTTTTTATTGCTATATGGAAAAAAACATGTAACAGAGTAAGTGTGGGAAGGAAAAACAAGAAAAATAACAATGGCACTCGGGATTGCATACAATTACTCGTAAAATTTTATTATAGTTAGATAAGGTTTGAGTAATTTTTGTATAAAATATGGAACATTAGTTGAATTTATTGATTTACGTTTTTCTACAAATTGAATCTCAGACCGATAAATATCTGTCGAATTTTACAAAATCACGCTTCAAATTTATCATAGATATCCTCCGCTTCCTGTTTTCGATCAGTATTCCTTATCACCCCGTGATACCACGTGACCCACCCTGACCCCGCCCTCCCCTCCGTCCGCCCACCCCCCGCCCTCCCCGAGATTCCTCCTAATGAGAACTGTCAGGGGCCTCTCGACACAAAACGGGAAAAATTGACGTAGATACCGAACATCTGTCAATTGGTGACTGGGAAATGAAAGAACCCCGGGCGTGGGGGGGTAGGGGAGGGGTGGGGTCAAAGGAGCGGGCGGGGTAACGGTAGCCAAGGAGAAAGTCTGATAAATAAAATATTTTTCCTCGGAATGAGAAATCAGTGAAGTTTTGAACGATTTAGAATTTTGTATACGACCATTTTCATGAAGAAGTTTCACGTCATGTGATTTGTGAGTCGTACGCCTTTATTTAATTATGTATCACTCATAGTTAGTGGGCGATTCAACAAATATATAACTCAAAACGATAAAATGTTTATATGACACAAGATACATACTACGATTACTTAAATTCTCTTTTTCCTTTTTTACAAAGCAATTATACGTTGACCTTACATAATTGGAATGCAGGACTGATCACATTTCCTTCAGATAATATAATTGATGATCGAAATACTACGATACGATGCTTAGTAATGTACCACCTTTAAAAAATAAATTGAACTGAAATAACACTTGGTTTATACTATTTTTGCTTAAATTCATTGCGACACGTGTGTCAATGGTTTTAATATCAATTAAATAAAACTTATCGAAACACGTGTCACAATAGATTTTAAAAGAAAGTGGTTTTAACAAGTAAAATTTAAATAAAAACATGGGTAGATGTCCGCAAAGTCACTGTACACATAGTGCGTATATGTGTGTATATTTATATATTTATTTATATCGTTTCATTCTCAATAAATGCACGGTAAATTAAAATAAATATTTAACTTGTGTCGTGAATATTTCAAAGCTTTCAAAGTTTTATTTTGAAATGGTGTCGGTACAACTTTTGTAACACTTCATAATTACGCGTAATATTCGAGTAATATTCTAAACTAAGTTAATTTAATCCTAAGTTTTAGTTTACAAAGATAATGGAATTGTTTTACTGATTATTGGCTATACCCAGTACGCACTGTTATAGCTGCAGTCCAGTTGAACGGGAAAGAAAGTATGTATATATATATATATATATATATATATATATATATATATATATATATATATATATATATATATATATATATATATATATATATATATATATATATATATTTATATATATATATATATATATATATATATATATATATATATATATATATATATATACATATATATATACATATATATATATATAAATATATATAGAAATATATATATATATATATGTATATTTATATATATAATAATGAAAATGCTAAGTGAGAGCATTTATCAAGATACAATGCTTAGTATTAAGTGTGTTAATGTTAACAGATGGCGCTGCCATTGAGGTAAAAATTTTTGTAAAAAAATGTTTTTACCAGGCACAGGTATCTCAAAACACTCGCTCATTGAAATCCAAAGTTTGTCATAAAGTCGTAGCAATCGGTTACATATCAATCATGTCGTTATTATCATGTTCAGTATTTTTGAGAAGAACAGCATGAAATTTTAATCATTATTTAGCGTGTACTACAGAGAAATAATAATATTTATTTTTTTGTGATAGTATATTAATATTTTTTTTCTCAACTCACAAATTTGTACTTTAAGGATTATTATTACTATTTGAGTTTTCAATCCTTTAACCATTTTGCAAACAAACTTTTAAATTAAATGTAAATAATGAAGGGTGATGAGAATTGGATAAATAAATACTTTGCTATATCAATAATTCCGGAACATCCCTAGAGTTATGCCGGAACGATATTATTAAATGTAAAAATCCTCTGGGAGAAACATAAAATTCGAAAAAATAATGCTCTCAACTTGATAATCGAATGTTACAGTTAATGAACTTTTGTTTGATAATAATTTCGGTTCGTTTGTTTTCCGCTTGGAATTCAAACAATAACCAATACGTTTAATTCGTACCGACATGGGTAAATATGAATATATACTTTTTGAAATACGTAGTTTTGTACCCGGCTTCGCCAGTGTTTTGAACAGTCAATTTTTTTTATTTCAAATTCTTGGCAACACAAATCCTGAAAATTTTATTAATGTCCCTTTGAAAAGGCAATCACATATTAAAAAAATATTGAATTTATTTTTGAATTGGCGAGAATCAAACTCGCAACGCCAGTTTCACAATCGAGGTTCTAATTAACTACGCCATTAAATAGGTATTATTATTATTATCATTTCTAATGCTTATTCGCACCCAATGGAGCATTGCATCGTTTTGACGCAGTGTTATCTTGATCAATTCTCATATGAAGGCAAGGTGATCGGGGATCAGTTCGGGTAATATTAAATAAATATAAGATAGATCAGCGTTATTTGATGACTACGTACATGAAGGAAAGGTGATCGCTCCCGCGCTTCAGGGTCCAGGGTAATATTAAATACATATTAGGGTGTAAAATAATATTTATTTTCACCCCCCCCTGGGAATCAAACCCGGGACCTCCAGCACGGTAGCCAAACACGCTAACCATAACACTGCGGAGACGAACAAAAAAGTATTAATTTTTGTAAAAAAATATTCCCTTTTCTAGGTAGACATGGTTTAAGATAATACCACCTTTGTTTCTGCTTTGATTTTATACAGAAACAAAGATCTTTGTCTTATCTTTACGTACCATACCTTTTCACGTGTCCTAGATAGAAATACACCCAAAGGAGGGTAAAAGGTGACGCTCAAGCGAACTCGGGGAAAGAGATTACTGTCCGAATCAGCGGTAACGTCAAACTTTTAGTTACGCAATTAAATATTTGATCAAAATATTATCGGAACTTCAAGAAGTAGAAAATACTTAAACCCTTCCCGAAAATAAAGGGAGGATGATAATTAATTTACGTTACGAAGGCTCTAAATTTCAGTTACCCCCTCCCCCAGAATTTGAGCGATGCTTTACGGTGATGTTTCACGTTTTCTCCCATTACCGTAACATGGTTTACGCGGTCATTTTACATACATTTTTCCGAATTACGTTTGGTAGATTTTTTGTGGCCTCACAAAATGGTAGTAAAAAAATATATTACAATGTTTTTCTGGGTTTATCTACAATACTTCCCTTACAAAGATGTTTTATAGATCACGTTTATTAAATTCATGAATGCAATATTTTTAACTCATTGAAATACATTCGCACTTCATGGTTCATAGAACACAGATTACCAAGTGCAGCTTTATTTTGATAACCTGATATAAATGATGTTTGTAAACGAAATCGTTGTTATGAATGGTAACTAATCGTAATACCTATAACCATTTTTTTGCGCACTATGCATCGACGCGATGTTAATTTGATCATTGATTGTATGGTATAAGGGGAAGGTGATCGGTTAAGGCTTTAGATCCAGTAGTGAAATACATTGTAAAGGATACAGAAGGCGCATATAAAGCAGGCAAAAGCTATTGGAATTGAAAAATACTCAAATAATTAATTGCCTTTATAATTAAGAGATAAATTGGTTTTAAAATCACTAGAAATATTTTCTTATAAGTTAATAATAATGTCTACCGGTTTCGAAGCTAACCGTTTCTTCTTCAAGACTGATTAATACTAAAAATTACTACTTTTTTACTAATAATCAGTCTTAAAAATGAAGAGGTTAGCTTTGAATCCGGTAGACATTATATTTAAGTTTAAATAAAATATTTATAGTGATTTTAAAACAAAGTTATATATGAATTATAAAACGGAAAATCACAAAGTTATTGCTTTAAATATTAAAATATAATTATAAATGCTTTTAATTAGCATATATCGTCAAAGAAAGTTTTTTTTTGTAATGAGACATTCCTGTTCTCAATTATTTCTTTTAAATTTTATAAATCATATTACGTTTATATTTTTAAATCATACTCATATCTTCGGTCATCAATAGGACGTTTGAAACAAAGCCTTGAATGTCAGTTCAGAAAAATCATTTCCACCTCATGGAATCCTTTTTATCGAATTCCAGATCTGAAATTTGCAACCCTCACCCTTTGAGATAGCCTCAACTTTTTAACACAGAAAATTTAAAAAGGGTTTCTTTTGATCTTTGAAAACACCAGTTCAATCGTGACCGTGACTTAATAATTCTCACAATTGGTATATTTATGGACGTAAATACGAATCATTAAATGAGAGCGTCGATATAAGTACGAGTGTATTGAAGCTATGGGTTATTGAATTATTTTTTTCATCTTCAAACCCTTACATTGCATCAAATCAACGCAATTTCAACTTATTCGTTAATTTTGTTTATGAAAGCAATGTTAATTATTCTGCTCTTCACATACCAAAACGGTTGTATTAAATAAATATTAAAGTATCGTAAAATTTGAATTAAACATTTAAAAAAGAATAACGCTGATATTGTGTGTTGAAAAAAAAAATACTATAAAAAATACGTGTATAAATATACATTTTCATAAAACCTGTATTTTTTGTTAAGTACTAAGAAATTCTTTTTAGTTATCTGGAAGTCATCGTTTTTTACGATGAAAATTCTTATCTTTATTTCGTAACAACCATTTTTTTTCTTAAGATATATTTTCCATTGTAGTTCACAAGCGTAACTGAGGTCAGTTGAAAAGGCAAGCCGGCATTTCTGTCTTGAACTTAACGCAAGATGAATTAAAAGTTCATGACTCAGCTCTTTGTATACAATATGGCGCCTGAAATATGAACCTAGTTAAGTCATCAATTTAAATTACACGGATAGTGGGTAAATGCATCTCTGCTACAAAGAAAATATCTGATCATCTCTCGCGTCCGTAAATCGCCACACTTCAGGCAAATCACTGATTTATAAATTAAAAATCGTTGTGGAAAAATTACTTTATTTATACTGCTCACAAAAGCCAACTGCCAAACCCCCATTTTCAATTTTGAAATGCTAATTGAACAAATACCGTTAGGTGACTTCATTAGTGGCTTCATTTGAGAAAAAAAATCACTCTATTTTGTAAAAATTAACGGTGAATTTTTTGACATTTTGATAAATATCAATATTTTCCAATCGTCAAAAAAAAATCGTCGGTTAAATAATAGGTTATTTAAAAATTCTTCGAGGTTTTTTTTTCACTAGAAAGTGTTGATACCTATATACAGGGCAGCACTCACCTGATTGTTTGTACCAAGGTTATATTTATGGTGAGATTCTAGTTAACATATTTGTGAGGATAGTTTTCTAATTTATACCAAAATCATGTTTTTTTTCTTCTCCAATTACGCTGTTTTGCGTCTTCTAAAAAATCTTTTCATTAGAAAAAAGCTCTTAAAAGTTCTTTAATAAAATGAACATAATGAAAGTTTGATTGTAGTTAATTAAACTTTTGTGTGTCACCTTGAAAAAAAGTTTTCTAAGCAAGACCATCATTACTTTTTACACTTCTCCGTTTTTTAACATCGTCAATATTTTTTCATTCTTATTTTGAGCAAGCATTTATTTTTCGGTGAGTTTGTGAGATATTTTACCTTTTCTATACGATCAGAGTTCTATGGCCTCGACAAAATGGTGAAGTAAAGTATAAACTGCAGTGGTAATTTTATTGCTTCTAAGCGGTTAAACTTTCCGGCGGGAAAACCGTAATCTTTGCTCCAAATAAAAAGTGAACGTAGCAATGGCGATAGTTTAATCCCTTCACTGGATTTATATGAAACCCTCGGATTACTTGGTATAGCCGCGAGATAAACTACCCCGGAGATGGACCGATTTCCGAAAGCACTTAAAAATCAAATAATGAGGGTTTTTATTTAATTTTCAACTTCTACCAAAACGAAGCTCAAGGTTTATAATTTTTTTGTTTGAAAAAAGAAACATATTGAAAAATACATGTTTAGATATTTAAATGATTATTTTACTATAAAAACTAATACAACAAAAAAAAATTGGATAAGTGTAATGTAATAAATTGTCCTATTACTAAACCAATGTTGGAGAGAAACATATGACAGTAAAAAATAAAGCTCTTCTTTGTTATATTTATCATTGTTTGGGCTTATAATATACGTTTGTTTTGTATGAGACTGGCGCTGATCATATACATATATCCGGTCATATTTTTAACCTCCTACCCAAAATAAAAATTCAACGAGATATTACGATTTTTAGCGTCGGTTTATGAGTTTATAGTAAAATTTCATGTTTGTAAATAATTGTACAAATATTTATATTTCTAAAAACGTGATCGATGGCTATGCGAGCTTACGAATCCGAGCTAGATGCGATAAATTTGACCAGGCAGCTGATGCTACACGCAAATGAAAGTTAATCTTCGACTTAGCTTCTTTTTTTTGTCTAAAAAAATGTATCACAATGAAGTATCCTTGAGGTAGCATTTTACAAAAAAAGGTACTTTATAAATTAACTAAAATTGTGATTTTAATAATCCACGTATTACCAAATAAATTTATAAATTTACTAGTTTTGTGACATTAAAAAAAACTGTACACGTTTGACGTTTATAAATTAAATACTCAATTTTATTTAAAAGAAACGTTGATTGGATAGTATAACATAAAATAATATTTGAAATTATTGATATTGGAAATTAATAAACTATTAAAACATTTGGCATTTAAAATGTGACGTACTTATTTTGAATGCGGAACAAACATGTTTTATGTAGTTACAAAATGTGAATTCAAATACAATTTGTTTAACATTTTTAAAACAATTATTTTCTATTTATTTAAGTTTTTCTATTATTTGATATAAAAATTACTGATTTCAATGAATTAATTTTTTGTATCTGATTCTTTTGATGAACACGAAAAAATAATATTGTTCACTTATTTTATTGACACAATTACAAAAAAATACTAATTACAAAGAAATATTACTAATAACCAAGTAAAAGTGAAATTAAAAAGAGATAGTTACATATTATATTGGCGGTCTTAAGCTTTTATGGGCGGAAAGTCTATTTGCGAAAAATCAACAGAATATAATTTAAAAACTTGTTTCTTAAAACACCCTTATTTTGCTGACAGAGTTTTGAATTTGACAATGTTTAGACTTTTTATGTAAAGTGAAGATAATAATATTGGAATTCCAGTGAAAGTAAGTTAACTCCGCGAAATAGTGCTGAAAAAAGGAATTGTTAAATGGCACGTGACGCACGGAAATACACCCCCACACATAGACAACGTTCGCCACACACAGACGTTACACAATATACATACAGGAAACATTCATTCGCGTATATATTTACGTATAGAACATATCCGAGCGTTCATATAACAAGACAAAAGGCGTTTTGCCTGAGTGGGTGTGGCTTAGTAGAACAAATGGTCCAAATACTGCCTACCAGGGAAATCCATGGCAGCCGTAAAATATATATTTTTCTACTTTTTTCCCCCAAATTTAACGTAAATTCAAATTAAGAAAATTACTCCTAGAAAGGGTTGAAACATGTTTTATATGTGTTGAAAATAAAACAAGGATGAATAAAAATATGCTTTCAATATTTAACTGCTTACTACTTATCGTTATCGTCGAGTATATGGAGTTTACAGACTCTCCAGGCTCTTCTGTCGGTTTTAAAAGAGGCAAGCGTGATTAAAGCCCTCAAAATCAAAGTACATGGCCTTACTAACTATTTTGCTTTTTCTCGACCACAGTTTTGACCATGGGTTGTTGTGTCCTTTACCTTATTTAAAATATTACTTAATGCATATTTATAGTCAATTTGTGCATTATTACGAAAAAAACCTTCCATATATTTCTTTAAAAAAAGATACGTTTCATAATGCTCTTCAGTAGCCTGGCGATATGTTGTCTGATTAAAGCAATTGAGTCGGGTCATTCCGCAATTTTAAAACGAAGATTTCATTAGACTAATGCACAAGAATTTGTATCGAAACTGTAGAAGGTCCATAATACTATCGTTTCAATCAGTTAGTTAATCTCTTTGCTCAAGCCTTTAAGCCACAGGATTAAAATAGATGTTGTGCTTTATATATACAATAAAAACTTCATAGAATACTAATATTTCTAGAGATACGAATATTTCTTTCTTAATTGAATATTCATGTTACTGATCTGGAACAGTTTTGAATTAAAACATATAATAAACTAAAAATTGTGTTCAGCCCTGGATCACTTAATTTATTTTTATATAACGGTATCAAATTAGAGGACTGTAGCAAAAAAAGTTAGTAGTTAGAATCCGTATAAACCGGACTGTATCATACATATAGTGTACTGGTGTAATGTTCAGGAAAATTATTTATTTGAAAAAAAGAGAGCCCAGAGCGCTAAATGTCATTTTAAGAATTTCTTTGATGAGTACATAATGATGCGTCATATTTTAACGAGAGTTTGATGATCTAGAATGAAGTACATTTTGATATTCTATACTTGATTAATCAATAATTGATCTTACTGTTTAATTTCGTTTCGTAATTTTTGCTAGAATAAGGGTTTATTCACACGTGCGATGCGTTTGCGCAGCGCAATAAATATATGGAACAAAAAGTGAAAAATGTAACGCAATGCTGACAAAACGATATCGCATCGTGTTTTAAGAAGTGTATCCGCAATTTCCCTTTAATTAAGAAAAATCAAGAAACATCGTGAAAAATATATTGGAAAAGACGTATACCTTTTTTGTATATTTAAATATATATTATAATGAGACATCGAAAAAATACACTGGCAACGTACGATTGAAACGTACATTTGTTAAAAATGTATATATCAGTTAAACCTACTTTTAACAAACAGTTTAAAAATATGAATATCAGTTTAAAACATTTGAATGCAACATTGTGTCTTAATTTAAAAGAAAACGGTGAATAACTTGAGATGACTTTAGATTTTGAACAAGCAAGGCAGAAACATTCCACTGCCAAATAAATAACTAAAAAAACTAACATTATCATTTTATATTGTTATATATTGTTTTACAAAAAAAATCCTTTAAGAAATAATATGAAAAATCTTCTAACCTTAAAATAGAACACAAAGGTTACACGATCTGACTGTAAGGTGTAACTGTGCAACTTACTCGTAATTAGTCAACACAGCATGCGACGACTCAAGTACAATGTGCGGTAACTAATACAATGTGTCATAATTGTAAGTTTCGCCTGAGCCGTTGCGGCTTGGCGATGCAACGCTTACGTCAAAACCCAAGCTTATGATACACTTACTTTGTATTAGTAACCGGATATCTGTAAACATATCCATAAACGAAACTGCGGCTGCGACCACTTGACGCTCCGTGTGAATTGGGCCTTAGGGTTTTTATGGTTTTATCCTTAATAGTGCATGTCTGCTGAACGTTTAGTTTTACCATATTAACAACAGGTAGGTACTTTAATAGGATCGTGTTCTCGGGGTGTATCGAATGTGTCTCACTCGAGACAGCGCGTTGTCGTTAAATAAAGCGCAGTTTCCTCTTGTAAAAGCGTCGATTGGAACATTCTTTATTGACAGGCGGAATCGTGGACTGGAATTTTATTTTTAATTTTTTATATAATAAAATACTATCTAATTTTTTTCACATTTTATTTTGACCAGTACCATCAGACAGATTGGACACGATGTCACTTACGACGAAACCCGATTACTGGTCAAAATAAAATTCATGTGGGAAAAATTACAAAGTTGTTGTTATTTTATTATATAAAATGCAGTTCTACCAAGAAATGTCAGTACAAAACTAAAAGTTTATATTGTTGAATTTTGTGTTTATTTTTAATTAATAATATTTAAATGTTGTGTTTTTAATGAAGTTACAAGTTCTATAATTTAACTAACTGTTTGTGAGTATTGATTTGATTGAAATCATTTTACGTGAAGTGCTGCGAATTATTATAACCAATCTTATGTGTGTAGAATTTTATTTATGAATTATTCATACTTTAATTATCTATACATATTTATTTACGAATCAAATATAACATATTTTTGTAACATTTGATGAACGCTGATTACACAACGAAATTTTTTCAAACTACATAGAAGTGTTACGGATTAAAAAGTGGTTTAGCCTTTTAAAAAAGTTATTTTACATTCAACGTAATTGCACCAAACCGAGTTTCAACATTTTGGTCTTATAAAATTGTAAAAATATTTCTTTTAACCATACAATTAGTACTGCAAACACTTTTTTCAAATATTTGTTTTCCTTTCTTTAGTTTTCAGTGTTGCTTGTATTTTTAAGGGTAAAAAAGCGTTTTGATAAAGGAAAATGTGAACTGGGATTAGGATCTACGTGTTCTTCACGAAACTCGATTTCTTCGACAATTTTGATGGCGGAATAAAACACCTTTTATCGAATTCTTTACTTGTTCTTGTGACAGAGTAAATTTGTTCGGTTATTCTCGTCATCTTGTCTCTTTTCTTCAATCAACTAGTCTTATCGTCTATTCATCTCGCCGAATGAATCAACTGTTTTGAACTTGTCAAATGCCTCGAGAGAACTTGTAAAGATGTATTACTTTTTGCTGTCATCATTTATCTCCCGAAAGCTTTTCCTTAAATATCCTTAATCCACTTCGACTTTTCTATATTTCATCAAATTCTTTACAGTTTTTGTAGTTAAATAGTTTAACGTAATCCAGCAAAAGAAAACAGAACGAAAACCTCGAGTTCTTAAAGGGAGAGTTTTAGCTTGTGAGGTTTTTCCAAAAAACGATATCGAACAGTCTTTAAAATAATAGGTCTTTTATATAATTTTAATTTACTTGGCAAATAATTTTTTTTCTTGTTTAAATTATTATTGGGATGCATGTTTCCATTAATAAAGTTTCACAAAAGTTAAAGTAAAAGTGGTATTTCCTAAGTAAATCAAAAATCGTTTCACAAATTCAACAAATAATTGTTTTGAATATAATAATACGTAATAAAAAAACATGGAATAGGATTAAAAAATTATGCACAGAGCCTACTTTTTTATTTATAAATTAAGTGGTTGAAAATATAATTAAATTAATTTGAATGATGTAAAATTACTTTCTTTAAATTCCAGTTTCTTAAAGTATTACAAAGCGTGACACTTGGCCTCGAAATTTAACGTTATTAGCAACTTTCGTGTAATCCACGTTAGTCCTCAAGTGTTTCTATGAATTTCGTACAAATTACTCTGAAGTTTAACAAACGGAGTAAAATTAATTCACGGGGGTGATAATTAGTAGACGTTATTGCGTAATTATGTGGAAAATGTACAAGTAGGAACTGTTTAAGCATAGTAACTAGTATTAAAATCTTCCACAAAAAAGTCGTTCAAAAGCTGCTGATTCTGGCAGATTTTTAATTAGGGTATATGTTTTCTGCAGTTTCGCTATTTTTATTTTGTCATGATTTTTTTCTTCTTTATGAATAAAAAACAAAACAATTATATTTGATATTATATAACAAAAAACAACGAAAATGCTTATTGGTTCCCGCTTAAACATAAAAAATATTTCAGTCAAAAATCTTCGTTGTCACAAATTTAATTCGCCTTAAAGACGGTTAATACAATTAGTAAAAAATGATCGATAGTTTCAATCGAAGTTTGATTGACGGAACATCGATATTTTAATACCTCTGTCACTTTGTGGACTTCTGGAGGAACAGCTCTATGGCAAAGTGCAATTAAATAAAATACTATCAATACCCCAGATCAATCGGCCGTATCAATGTTTCTTTTCAAGGCACCCCAATAATTATTTTTTTTACATTGGCCACCAAATCACAAACATAAATAAGTCACAACAAAGATAAAATTCTAACTTCCTTTGAAGCGTAATTTTTATAAACATTATTTTCTTCTTCCATCTCTTATCCGCACCTAATAGTGCATAGGGATTTTCGTCGTATTGACGTAGTGTTATATTGATTATTACATGCACAAAGGCAAGGTTTGTGTTTTTGCATTCATTTTGTTTTTGCATGTATTAGTTCAAGGTGATATTAAATAAATACGAGAGTAAAAATCACTTAATTTCATTCAATTCAATTCGTGACGATTCGTCGGCAGTTCTCGTCAGAACTTCGGGACGCGGATCTGACTTGGGAGGATACAAGGGAGCTGGCAGCCGACAGAAAAGCCTGGAGACAGTTTGTGGTCTCCATATGATCCACCTAGGGAGCGGATATGGTTTAATATGAAAATCATTTATATTTACTTTGACCCTCCTGGGAATCGAACCCATCTCCAGAATGTTCGCCATCGTAATGCGCGTAGGATTTCAATTAAACTTATCTATACAGAAAATATATTGTAGAAGATACAAATTGAATTTACAATTATTTGAACAGAATGAATACTTACCATATATGTACTAAACATATTTTCAATGATTTCTACTTGCTCTATCAGATTTCAAAAAAATATCCAGTTGACAAGTGAAGTTGAATTCAAACAATAAAATGTTCCATGTCCTTTTCAGTTACGCGTATCTTCCCTATTATTCAATATAAAGCATAATACTCTTTTCATCTGTAAGTGATAACTTACGTATTTCATTTTAAACTACTCTTACTTTACTATTTATTTACTGTACTGAGACTGTCTCTTTTCCTGACATGTTATATATCATCATCCGATGAAATAACCTTTCTAATACGACAGACACGTTATTACACGCCGAGAAATTCATTTCAGGTGCTCGACTAGTGTCCTCCAACCGAAAAAATACCAATGGCACTTAATAAAAATGGGACGAAATTCAACCGTGCGCAAAATGTTTTGATTCAATGATCCGCGAAAATTGAAACTGGAGTCCTTTGAATTGATAGACATTTCTTTGAAGTTATCAAAAAATAAATGATACCCTTAAAAACTCGGGTAACAGGATTTTGTTCTTAAGGTAAAAAAATTTAACTGTAAATTTATTTTCGCTCACATTTTATAAAAAGTATTTATTGGACATTACAATGCAGGTATATGCATATATACTCGTACGAGGGTGTTTCAAAAGTATTCCGCCTCTCATATAATTAGTTATTGGTAAAATTTCTTACTTTTACATATTAAGCTGCTTACTAGAGGTGTGCGGTGACTATTAAAAGTTTAGTTCTGATTTAAAATTCTGATACAGACTCCTGATTTGACCACTTTTAAGTATATGAAATACTTGATACTGCCAATTTTCCTCTGTCTTCTTCTGCTTCTATTATCAAATACATTTTCCTCCTTTGAAACAAAAACATTTTGTCATCCTTTGCTGTCGCAAATCTATTCTGGAAATTAGATATGTTTTTTTTTGCCATTAATGTGCGTTTTCAAGACCCATTTCTCTAAGATTTCAAGATATAACAATAGCACTTAGAGCAAATGAGCACCAATGGTCGCTTTTGTATAAGGCTTGGATTCAATTCTAACGGTAGCATCCACCCATGTGATTAGTACGATAAAGCTTAATCATAGAAAATGCTTAATTAAAATTTAATTATAAAGCATATATCAACAAATGGGCGGATGACAAAAATATAAAAACGTGTGAATTGTGTACACAAAGAAAAGTATATATGGACACGAAGCATTGATTGTAAAATTCTCTCTAGTCTAGAACAATGCGTTTTCATCTGCTAGGACATAAACACAACCTATTTGAACACATAACATGTATATGTAATTAATAAATTCAAATTGTACTTATATCATAAAAGGATTAAGCTTCAATATTCCTTTGGTTTATTGACAATACTTCTTATTAATTCCTTTAATTTCGTAATATTTTAAGTATATAAATATCAACTCTGACGGTATTGGCGATAGCAAGAGTCAGAAATTTTCTACAGAACTCATTTGATTTAAATTATTCATTAAAAACACGAAAGTATATTTTATTTCAAAAATAAATTCTGTTAGAAAGGGAAACATCTGTAAATCCATTTAGGCCTACCTTTCGGCCTGAAAGGACGAAGCTTCAAAGGATTTCATTCGTACCCCGGCAAAGGTCATTTGTCTTATCAATAGGGGATACTAAAATCCTATTACTTTCTCTCTGCTTTGGAAAACAGATTTTACGAAATACACAATTTAAAATAATTATTCACTAAAATCAATATGATGGTGTAGAAAACATTATTTGACTAAATAATACAAGATTTCTGTAATAAAACATTTGCTTTAAGCCCTAAATTCGTGTATTTCATATGTATTTTAAGGTCCTTTTTTAAATTTTGTCTAGAATATTGATAGGTTTCATTTCTTCGAAATACACATTTGAATATATTTTTTGTGTTTTTAGATAATTTATTAAGTTTTGATTAACTTTTGTTTTTCTAAACATAAGAACAACAATTATTTTTAAAAAATATGACATTTGTACATATTATAACTTTTGTTTAACGAGCTAATCACAAGCCTTTTAAGCATTAAAATAAAATGATTTTTTTAATGATTCAAAAAACATCAAATAGATTTCAACTGCAACAAACCGAATTTGGATGTTTAATTTATTTCAAAACAGTTTAAAAATATTAAATAAATAAAAAAACAAATTAAAATTACGTGGTGATTTTTACATGATTATCAACGAAATACCCATTAAAACTTAAATTTTATTCTCACTGCCTAACTATACGGGGTAGCGGCTTCATGAATTGTTGGTGTTTTTATTTGATATTTGGATATGATTAGTAATTTCAATTTTAAAATCCATAAAAGAAATTAACATATGGTAAAAGTTATTGAACTAATATAATATGCGTTATATATAATTAATCTTAGATTAATTTAATTTGACTAAGAAAACTTTGTCCGCCTCCATAGTGTAATGGTCAGCACGCTCGACTACCGTTCTGGAGGTCCCGGGTTCGATTCCCAAGGGGAGTGAAATAAATATAAGTGATTTTTTCACTGCCATATTTATTTAAGATTACCCTGGACTGGTATCTGAAGCGGAGGGCTGATCACCTTTCCTTTATGTGTAAACAATCGAGATAACACTGCGTTTATATGACGCAGTGCCCTATGCACCATTGGGGTGCGGATAAGGGTTTAAAAAAAATATATATGTGGTGAATGTAAAAGGGAAACAGAACGAGGACGACCGAAAAAGACTTGGCATGATCAGATCAATCTGAACCTAAAATCTGGGGGTGTCAAAAGTCTGCGTAATCGGAGGGCATGTATGACTAGATGTATGGATGTGAAGGAGGCGAGGAGTGTATGTCAGGACAGAAGAGTGTTGCGTTCCATCCTCTCTGCCTACCCCTGCAGGAAAACGGCGTGATGGTATTAGTAGTAGTAGTAGTATAATTATATATATATTTTAATAAAATCGCAGCTCAAATTAAAGCAATATTTTTTTAATGCCCATAAATCCATTTAAGTGTATGTCATTTTAAGCTGCATTGAAAGTATCTCATATTATACATGTACCTATGAAAATAATTTTAAAATATTTATAAGATATTTTTAGTACTCTGAGTATAACGTTTGTGAATAGATTTATTCGGAAGAGATTTGTCAGGATAGGTGAGGCACAAATTCGTATTTTTCAATTTACCATTTTCGTTTCGTCCTTATTTCACACACTGTTAGACAGAATCGGAGAAATCTCATTTGTTTCAAGGATTCTTTCGATGCGAACTTCAAGTATTATATTTTATCATAAAAGAATCTGTCCAACGTATTGGATAACGATGGAAAATAAAAATAAAGTGACGTAGAATTTCGAATAATTTCGGATTTTTAATTTTTTTTGGTTGTTTTTATTTGTTGAACAAGTTTCTTTTCTGGGACACCCTAAATCTTCGATTTACATCGTATACTAATTGCGTTTTTTCTTTACTTTCATCCCCACCTAGATTATGTAAATGATTCCCCGTCGGATTGTAGTAGTTTTGACTTGATCGCTAATATTTTTCAAATAAGTTGATTATTATTGCTCTTCAAATTTAAATTCATAATCATCATTTTAATCTAGCCGGCTTGAACAAGGGGATTGAATTTTCTCATAAATGAATTTTAATTGATTCAACCATATAAGAGCTACTTACTCCATATTTTTTTATATTAAAAATAACATGAAAGAAAATTTACCCATTTTTATTTTTGTAATTTCAAATTGTTAAATGTTTCAAAATATTATTTTTGATAAAAGCACAATCAACTGGAATACATGAATGTATATAAATGTCATGATATTATAAAGAGAATGAGAATCAAGGAAGAGAAGAAATTTATTTAAGAAGTAAAATTTTGATTATAAGGGAATTAAATTTTATTTCAATATTCAAATTTTAAACATGAAAATAATAAAATATGTTGTACAAGCAGATAATAAATTGAAATGTAAAAAAAATCTAAGTAAATACACAATTTTCGATATAGGGTAATTTAAATAAAATATGTTCAATTCAAAACATTTTCGCTTTAATGTACAATGTTGATACGAGATTCATGTTATTTTTTTTGGAAAGTTAATTATTAATATTATGAAAAATGTTCAAGAAAGACTAACTGTTTTTTCAATAGCAAACATTATGCGCGAGTAATGTTGAAACTTTTCGCTGATAAAAATAATCAGCATTTTTGTAGTAAATATTTCATGTGGGCGACACAGCGCGAGGCGGAATTGGCGCAATTGTAAAACAGTCCTGCCAAATAGATAGAAACTTGCTGAAAACTTGCGGCATACATCCTGAAACTTCGGACAAAAAATGTAGCCGGAAAAACTATGTTATTAGAACACACGTGTACCAGGAAAATGGGAAATGAGCCGACACAGCTCCGTTTGGAGGCTAAATGCATCTTTCCACGCTCGCAAAAGTTGATTATTTATTGCGACAGTTCCGGGTTTTTTTAAGATTTATTGTTACACCATGGGAGAACTTCTATTCCCATCTCAGCGGGTCTAAAATAGGGTGAGTACCGATTAAAATAATACGTACTTTTTTATAAGTCTTATTAGTTTTTCAGTAACCTATGAAAAATGCGAATGCTTTTATTATTTTCATTAAATCATGATATTTAGTCATCTCAGCAAAATATGCCAAATTAAACGATAATCTCTCATACAATTGTTATAAAACAATAAAAACAAGTCATAAATTATTTCAAAAATAGACGATGTATGTAGTTGTTATGTATTGAATAAAAAAACATTAAATGTATCATTTGAATTTTGTGTGTGCGCTAGTTTGACTTTGTGATGAATGAAGAGATAAAGCGTAAGACGCAGAAAATCATGGTCACAACTGTCGTCAAGAAAAGGTGATTCAATTGGCTTGGCTACGTACTCCGCATGCCTCCCGAGAGCCTTAATCAAGCTTGCCTCTTTTACAAGGCATCAGGTTCACGCCACCCAAGACGACCACTGATGACAATTCGTCGGCAGTTCTCGTCAGAACTTCGGGATGCGGATCTGACTTGGGAGGTTGCAAAAGAGTTGGCAGCCGACAGAAAAGCCTGGATATAGTTTGTGGACTCAATATGCACTACTTAGGGAGCGGATATGGTTTAATTATAATTAAATTTAAATACTTTCTCCAAATCGTGATTTTTTACCGTAGTGCAAAAATAATATAATATTTTTCGTTTGCATTTGGGCTAAGTGCTCAGGATAAAAATAAATTGCAATTTTCAGGTTTAAATTTCTGAAGCATGTTCCTCTTTCTATCACGCAGCTCAGGCCGCGAGAAGAAGAGGGACGCTGATATTCTACTTTACTATTAATATAAGAAATTTCCTACACCTGTGCAAAAAGGGGAACGGGTGGTTAATGTGGTTTGGAGAGTACCTTATTTATTGTTATTTCATGACACGCTTAAGGGTGGATTTTTTCAACCGAGGGTGGTTTTGAAATACAACGTCAATTTTAAGGCTGCTTTTAGACGGAATGAACCCTAAGGCTATTTTCTATAAGCCCATTTATTAAAAAGAAGAATAAAAACAGTAATATTAAAAACACTTTCCCGAAAACATTACAGAAAAAGGTTTATCTTTTCCGTTTTAGCACTTGTATTCTTTGTTACTCATTAACAATGAAACAGCAAAATACACGGATTTACGCGTAAACTTTAATTGAAATAATAATAAAAAAAACACGAAAATACATTTCAATCTTTCACTGGTATTATGTTAAACCTTTTTTGTTTATGTCTTCTTGATACATTTTTGTATCACATTTTCTGCTTGGTTTTATTGTTTTTTTTTTATTTTTTACTATTGTTATCAAATAGGGCCAGATAAATGAGAAATTACCTTATTACGAAGAATGAAACCATTTTCGGGAGAAAATATTTTGTTGTGATTGGTTTTTTCAAAACGTTTCTTGTAGCACCCGAATTTGTATTTCAGAATACATGTCACTACATAAAAATACATAGAAACTTAGACATTTGAAAAACCAAATTTAGATATCTCAAATAAAACCACTAAATCTTAGACCAAATTTTTGTTCGTTTTCCAATAACTAACTTAATTTTACTTATCTTTTCGTTATTGCATGAATATTTTGACAAATAAATAAAATCTTTACAGATACCTAAGGTCAGAATTTTGATACGTATTTTAAATGAAATTGAAACGTTATATTTTATCCCGCGAAAAAATATTTTGAATGCTTTTATTTGAAACCATGTCATTTATTGGACAAAGTAAGAGTTTTTAAATTTTATATGTATTTTTTTCAATTTCCTGAGTTTTTAAGAATGGGTAGATGCATGTTTATACATAATAAATATATATTTATATATATATATATATATATATATATATATATATATATATATATATATATATATATATATATATATATATATATATATATATATATATATATATATTATATATACATATATATATATATATATATATATATATATATATATATATATATATATATATATATATATATATATATATATATATATATAACTTCATATTAATTCCTTTACCTTATTCCTTTATAATGTAATCGGTAAACATTTTGGAAACATAAGTCATAAATTATTTCAAATAAAAATAGCATTTTTAAAAGGAAGGAGACTGTTTTCCTCTTCTTTCGCTAGAAAATAGATCTCTTGAATGTATAAGATTGTGTATTTCCTATGGGAATCAGACAAAGTTTTTTTTCAATCACAGAAGAAACATCTTTATTCAAAACTCAAGCGTATGAAACGGGGCGCGAACACAATCTTACTCGACCCATTTAATAATTTCCCTCATTTCCCTTGAAGTTTTCCCTTTTTAAACCAGTCAGTTATGATTTATCACGGGAAAACAGGCCAAAAGGCTCCTTTGCATATTTATTGATGCGGCCGGCCTATATTAGAGATCCCGGACTTTCTTGCAAATAAGTAGCTGTTTTGTGGGGAATATTGTTTTTGTAACGTTCATATAAAATTCAAATGAACATTTTGCTTTGAATAAATTCCCTCGCTTTGCTTTTTTTTAAGTAAATTTGGAAATTTTATATAAAATATAACGCACGGGGTAAACGTTTATGAGACCTCGTACAAAAGTTATTTTAATATTTACCAATATTAGAACTATCTGAAAGCATCCCTTAGTACCTATAAAATTTAACTTAATATATGAATTAATTTATATAGCAGACATGTGTAGATCAGAAAATTTACTACAAAAATTTGGAAAGAGATATTTAAGTATCAACAAAGACGACAATGTTGTCAAAATGGTTTTGAATTCAACCAAAAATATGACATTTCATAAACGGTTAATTTTACTATGGCGAATTTGATAAACATAACAAACAAAATACCGTAAATTGTTTATAATTTATGTATGAAAAATTTGAAATGATTCAATACTCATATGGCAGAATTAATTTAAAAAGCTACTTCGTAAATTTTCAAATTCTTAAAATATGAAAAATTCTTAAAATATTATAAATATATTAAAAATATTATTATAAAAAATGTTCTTAAAATAATAAATATGAAAAAACGCCGTTACTTTTTCTCTGAAGTATAACTTAAAAACCTTTGCTGTAATTTGTGTAGAAAAATTATTTTCAAAATTCAGAAATATACAACTTTACCATTTTTCTAGTTATTTTTTTTTAAACCCTTTAGTGTGGTTATTGTACAAAAACACAGTTTGTTTTTGAATAAAACATATAAATATTAAAAAAACATTAGTATGAATATTGTTCAATCAATTTGTAAAATATATACGTATATTGTGATGTACTCGTATAATATTGATTGGAGCTAAAACAACCCATCATAGCATCGCTACATCCCCGATCGAGCAATATTTCTCTGAAAGTCCATAAATGAACAATATCACTAATTTCATATATTTTGTCTTGCGAAAATATTTCCAGACCTTATCTTATTTGCTACTTATTTGCTCCATTGATTTGGGCACAGAACTATGCCCAGCTTACGTTATAAGAAATACGTTAGGGACGAATCTTTATTATACTCAGATATAATACACGGTGACATAAAAGAACAGTATTTAACAAATAAAAATTTTATTAAAAAATACTCACACACTAATAGTTATTGTATAATTGCTTACTTTTACATATTTAATTACTTAATACCATTAAAAATCACTTCTTTCGATTAAGGTAGCGCATATAATTTTTTCGAATTGACAAAAAATCAAGGATTGTGCATAGCTTTTTTGTATTCAAGTACACGGATAAAATATGTTAATTGATATTAAAATCCAAAATAACACAGTGAAAACATACATATTTACTACGTAACGTATTTATTACGTTACATTTTCATTGAAATCAAAACGCAATTATGGAAACTTTCCATAATTGGCAGCATGAAATTATGATACTTATAATATTAAATGGACATAAAATTAATATGAGTATGTATGTGTATGTTTTATAATAAAGACTTTGCGAAGAAAAATTGCGCTGCGATTTCAGGCAGAATATTTTGCCATGATTAGCTATAGATTTCTTAGAAAAATTAAACAAAAACATGATTCCTAATAAAAAATAGTTTATATTTTTATAAATGATGAAAAGCTCTCCGTGTATTAAGTCACCCTGTACAATAAGTCTAAAATACCGTAAGGAATGCGTCACGATGGTAAAATAGATATTTATTAGGTCCCAGAGTCAGCTCACTCATGCATAACTCCTATATTTGAGAGTATATGTAACAATATATTATATACATTGGTATCGGAAGACATAAAATTATTAAAGAAATTATCTAGGTACCTAAAATAAATATTTTCAAATATGTATCGTTGACTTTTATGAAAAACCAATAGTTTTTAGATGCTTTTTTAAGGAAAAATTGGAGAATCGTTTTGTTTTCATTTATTATACAG